>NW_006413860.1:0-2933 GCF_000296735.1 Chrysochloris asiatica | reverse complement strand
ATCAGTAAATATTTTAAGTCCTTTTCACTTTCAGCAAGCAAGGTTGTATCATCTGCATGTCGCAGGTTGTTAATAAGTCTTCCTCCAATCTTGATGCTATGCTTTTCTTAATAGAATCCAGCTTCTCAGATTATTGAATGAGCATACAGGTTGAATAAGTATGGTGTACTTGATGTTATTCCACACCTCATCTGTTCTGTAGTTATTAGTGCCTAATCCATCAAGTCAATTCTTGAAATGGTCTCTAAATTCAGGTGGGATATGTTCAAGGTCACCTATTAGCTTTCTTGGACTTGTTTTAATTTTTTCAGCTTCAGCCTTAACTTGCATTTAAGCCATTGATGGTCTTTTCAACAATCGGTTCCTGGCCTTGTTTTACCTAAGGATATTGGGATTTTCTACCATTTCTTCCCAGAGATGTAGTCAGTTTAATTTTTGTGAATTACATCTGGTGAAGTCCATATGTATACTCATTTTTAATGATCTTAAAAAAAAGTATTTGCAACCAGCATAAGAGGTAAAGAAGGACACTATCTCATAATTAAAGAGTCAATTGAGCAAGATGAAATTACCATAATAAATATATACGCTCCCAAAGAAAGAGCACAATGATATATAAAGCAAACCCTACTAGAATTTAAGAAAGAAATAGACAGATCTACAATTATAGTGGGAGATTTTAATATGCCACTTTCAAAAAGGGATAGAACAACCAGAAAGAAACTTGACAAAGAAACAGAGGAACTAAATAAATAGCACAGTCAAACTCATAGATGCGTACAGAGCATTCGTCCCAACAACAGCACAGTACTCATTCTTTTCTGGTGCACATGGAGCATTCTCAAGAATTGACCAGGTCAAAGGTTACAAAGCAAGCCTTCAGAAACTTACAAACATCAAAATGCTATAAAGCATCTTTTCAAACCACAATACTATAAAACTAGAAATCAACAATAAAATCAATAAGGAAATAAAGTCAAATACATGGAAACTGAATAACACCCTGCTGAAAAATGATTGGGTAGTAGAACAAATTAAATGTGAACTCATAAATTCCTAGAAACAAACAAGAATGAAAACACAACATACCAAAATCGTTGGGATATGGCGAAAGCGGTGCTGAAAGGACAATTTATTGCAATAAAGGCACACATCCAAAAAGGAAAAAAAAAACAAAATTAACGCATTAACACAGCATTTCCAACAATTAAAAACAGACCAACAGAGGGAACCTATAGTCACCAAAAGATGAGAAATAATAAAGATTAAAGTAGAAATAAATTAGATAGAAAACAGAAAAACTATGCAAAGAATCAACAGGACAAGAAGTTGATTCTTTGAAAGGATTAATAAAATCGACAAACCATTGGCAAACCTATCAAAAGAAAAGAGGGAGAAGACACAAATAACATGCATTAGAAACCATATGGGTGATGTCACAACAGAACCAAAGGAAATCAAAAGGATAATAACGGAATAACTATGAAAAGTTATACTCCAACAAATTTGAAAAATTAGAAGAGATGGATACATGTTTAGAAAAACACAACCTACCTAAACTTATAGAGAGTTAAGTAGAAAACTTGAACAGATCCATAACAAAAGAAGAAACTGATCAGGTCATCAAAACAGTCCCATCCAAAAGAAGTCCCGTTCCAGATGGCTTCACTGGTGAATTCTACCAAAAATTCAGAGAAGCTCTGTCACCAATTCTACTCAAATTATTCCAGAATATAGAGGAGGATGGAAAACTTGCTAATACATTTAATGAAGCAAGTATAACCAGGTAAGAACATCACTAAGAAAGAAAATTATAGACCAATATCCTTCATGAGCACAGATGCAAAAATTCTTGACAATCCTATGGTTTCTTATGAAGGTAATGACGAATTCAAAAGGAAAGGCATCACATTAATCATCAAAGCATTAATCATCGGAACATTTCAAGCTCTATGTTGAAGTACAAGGCTGTCTATAATTTCTATCACCAAAGCCACATTACTGATCCATCCTCTTTGTTTCCAATGTTTGCATCCTAATCACCAGTAATTATCAATACATCTTGATTGCATATTTAATCAATTTCACAATGAAGAAGTTGGTAGAATTCTTCAATTTTATCATCACTGGTTTTAGTGGTTGATGCATAAATTTGAATAATAATGGTATTAACTGGTCTTCCTTATGTTGTTGTTATTATGTGCCATGGAGTTGGTGCCGATTCATAGCGACCCTGTACAGGGTTTCTGAGGCTGTAAATCTTTATGGGAGCAAAAAGCCTCATCTTTCTCCCATGGAACAGCTGGTTGTTTTGAACTGATGAACTTGTGGTTCGCAGCCTGATTCATAACCACTATGCTACCAGAGCTCCTTGGTCTCCCTTGTAGGCCTATGGATATTACCCTATCACAGACAGAATTGTACTTCAAGATAGAAATTGATGATGATGAATGTGATGTCATTCCTCTTGAATATGTCATTTGCTGCATAGTAAACTGTGTGATTGTCAGATTCAAAATGGCCAAAGCTAAACCATTTCAGCTCACTAATGCCCAGGATTTGGTCCTGATGTGGCACTATAGGAAAAGAACTGGGCCACAAGGTCAGTTTGCACCTCAGTCAGGGTCAGTGGTTCAAACTCACCAGTAGCTCCTTGGAAGTGCAATGCAGGGTTGCTATGAATTGGAACTGACTTTGGCGGTACTTAACAACGAAAAATGAGCCCCTCAGGTTGGAAAGCACTCAAAATGCGACTGGTCAAGAGCTGCCTCCTCAAAATAGAGTTGACCGTAATAAAGCAAATGGAACAAAGCTGGTGGGAGAAAAGCCCACAGGACCTTCATTTGCTGATGGGGCACGACTCAAAATGAAGAATAATAGCTGTAAATATCCATTGAAAATTGGAACATGTAATGTATGAAGTATGAATGTGA
>NW_006413859.1:5386-6358 GCF_000296735.1 Chrysochloris asiatica | reverse complement strand
GAGTTGCCATCCCTACCTCTTGCACAAAGAAGCTTGTGCAATGGTTAAGCTCACCAATGCTAACTGAAAGGTTGACAGTTGGAACCCACCTACAGCTCTGCTGGGAATAAAAACCTGGTGATTTGCTACCATAAAAATTATAACCTAGGAATGTCTGTTGTTGTTGTTGTTGATAAGTGCTGTTGAGTCTGTTCAGACCCATAGCGACCCTGTATAGGGTTTCCAAGGTGCTGACCTTGCAGTTCAAACAGACTTTGCAGTCCAGTGCATTAAGCCACAGAGCCACACTAGGACTCTGGAATGTCTATGGGGCAGTTCTACTCTGTCCCATAGGATAACATTAATTTTGAATAAAGTGTACAGCACACAGCAACAATCCCTTGCACAAGCCCTACCCTTTCCCTTAGTTGAGCAAATCAGGGGGAAACCTAATCTTTAATCCATGGCTGAAAGACTGTCCCTTCAGAACCTCTGCTCCTACCTGCTTGGCCACTCTGGACCCACCCTCCACTAAGACTTTTGAGAGCTCCATTGGGAAACCTGGGCAAGTCACTAATGTCACCCTTTTCTTCTTCCCCTGCTAGACTGTGTGAAGGTGTTGGAGCCGTGAACGTCCGTGAGTAATTTAGGCCCTGTGCAAAGATTTATTGTGAGAGAGGGGAAAGTCTGAGAGAAGGGGTTTTACTGAGGCTTAATTTAAGAGTGGGCCGACATTACAGCAGGCAGTATTTGGGGTCAGACACCAGGAAAGATCCAACAGCTTTTGGGACTAGATGGACCTGGAGTTGTCATCTAGAAGAAGTGCCTGACTTTTAATACTCAGAGCTCAGGGCTAGTGAAGTGAGGGGCAATCGTTTGAGACACGGGATTATCTGTTCCCCAGTACTTTACTCAGACTTTTGGATTTGCAGGTGTTAGCAGCTCCCGGGGTGGAATTGTCTGTGGGGACCTCAGTGTGTCGGGATCCAGGCC
>NW_006413859.1:2559-3531 GCF_000296735.1 Chrysochloris asiatica | reverse complement strand
TAAAGGGAGCAGTAGGAACGCTTATGGAGCGCTCTGCTGCACACATAGGGTCATCATCAGTTAAAATCAACAGTGACTTACAACAATAAAAGTTTTCAACTGGATTCAAACCTCTGCACTTTATGAAATAAAAGTTATAGAACTTGGTCTACTGGGGTAGGGATAAAAAGATAATATGATCTATCAAGGTAATTACAATAGACCAAAGCAGTATGAAATAACAGAAGTGTCCTCAAATTCTCAGCCACAATGTCCTGCAAATCAATGCTGTAGCCCTCAAACAGTCCCATATTGCCCTGGTGCCACATGCCTAACTGGCCCCTCCTGGTTCTTACCATCCAATCCTCTCTGTGCAAATCTTCCTAACACTGACTCCCCTCCCCATCCCTAAATGCACAAATATTCCCTCTGGAACAATCTTGTCTACCCTATTGAGCTTTCAAAGTATTAGGAAATCCCTGGGCTGGCATAGTTTGCAGTGAGAAGCCATGGCACCAGATAGCAAGCAAACTTTGAGAAAGTAATTTAATCTCTCTGAGCCTCCATTTTCTCATCTGCAAAACAGGAGTAATGATACATATGGGTAATGTGAAAATTAGAGCTTCAAGGACATGTATTGACACAATGGCATCAGCAATCAGCATAACAACAATTATGATGAAGGCACAAGAGTGGGCAGTATTTCATTCTGTTGTACATAAGATCGCTATGAGTTGGAACTGACTCAATGGCACCTAAAAACAACCATGTCATATAATGAGAACATACAGTAGATGACCAATAATGACCAATAAAAGGGAAATTCCCTTTTATCATTAAAGGACTTATGCTCCCTACAAAGTTCTTTCTAATTGCAAAGAGAAAAGTGTATTCACGTAACCAAATTTAACATCACCAAAGTAGGATAATTTGACATTTTGTGCTTTCTAGTGTGATACACAAAATGCCTGGTGGAGCAGTGGTTAAAGCACT
>NW_006413859.1:0-654 GCF_000296735.1 Chrysochloris asiatica | reverse complement strand
CTCCACAGAGATGTGGAAAAATAAGGGAGAAGTCAGGAAAGTGCTACAGGAACAATCAAACAAGATAGATATAGCATTGGAAACAATTCAAAACCTGCAAAAAGAGGTCCAAATGACTAATAATAAAAAAAATCAGAAATACAGAATACACAGAAAAGGCAAAGGAGTAGAATGGAAGAAATGGAAGCCAGAACCAGTGAGCTGAAAGACAAATATCTCAATACTGCTAAGATAGAAGAGCAAGCAGAAAAAAGGATTTAAAAAATCTAAAGAGAGTCTAAGATTCTTGCTGGATAATATGAGAAGAGTAACTAAAGAATTATTGGCATTCTGGAACAGGAAGAATCACTGAAGGCCACAGAGGAAATAGTTGAAGATTTCTGGAAGAAAATTTCCCTAACATCTTGAAAGATGAGTAGATACACATTCAAGAAGCTGAATGAACCCCAGGAAGGATAGACTCCAAATGAAAATCACCAATATATATCATAATCAAGCACTCCAGAAATATAGACAAGGAGAGAATCTTAAAAGCAGCCAGGGAAAAGAGAAATGTTACCTACAAAGGCAAGCAAATCCGATTAAGCTCTCACTTTCTCAGCAGAAACCATGCAGACAAGAAGGCAAAGGAGAGACATGTATAAAACCCTAAAA
>NW_006413858.1:3294-6396 GCF_000296735.1 Chrysochloris asiatica | reverse complement strand
GTGACATCAAGATTGGAGGAAGACTCATTAACAACTTGCAATATGCAGATAATACAACCTTGCTTGCTGAAAGCAAAGAGGACCTGAAAAGCTTACTGGTGAAGATCAAAGCCTTCAGGATGGGCTGCACCTCAGGAAAGCAAAAATCCTCACCACCAGACCAATAAATAATATCATGATAAATGGAGAAAAGATGGAAGTTTCAAAGACTTCATTTTGCTTGGATCCACCATCAACACTCATGGAAGCAGCAGTTAAGGAATCAAATGACATATTACATTAGGCAAATCTGCTACACGAGACCTCTTTAAAATATTCAAGAGCAAAGGTGTCAGTTTGAGGACTAAATTGCACCTGACCCAAGTCTATAATTTCACGTGCATGTGAAAGTTGAACAGTGAATAGGGAAGACCATAGAATTGATGCATTTGAGCTATGGTGTTGGAGGAGAATATTGAAAGTACCATGGACTGCCAGAAGAACAAACAATTCTGAAGTATAGTCAGAATGCTTCCTACAAGCCCGGATGGCAAGACTTCTATCTCTTATACTTTTGCCCTTTTGTCAGTAGGGATCAATCCCTGGAGAAGTACATCATACTTTTGTAAAGGGTAGGGTCAATGAAAAAGAGGAAGACCACCAATAAGATATATTAACACAGTGGCACCAACAATAGGCTGAAACATCACAAATTGTGAGGCTGGTACAGGACCGGGCAATGTTTCATTCTGTTCTACAAAGGATCATTATGAGTCAGAACAGATTCTATGGCACTTAACAACAACAACAACAATACCTCTGAGTATGATGTGGAGTTATATAGCCATTGCAAGGAATTTGCAATCCCAGTTGAGAAGTAGAGTGTCATGGTAGGAACGGATGGCATAATTAGTAGAAAGTTAGATGGAGGAGGTAAGCTAACCTCTAGCTGATGGGAATCAACCTTGGGCAGATACCAATAGTGATTTTGCTTTCCCCTCATGAAATTAGATGAGGAGGTCTGATGCCACTTTTTACAAGTCATTTTTTACATTTTACAACTATGCCACTTTTACAACTTACCAGTCGTGAGGGAAAATGTGACCATCCGATAAAGTCTGCAACCTTGGAAATCCACAACACCAGTTCAGCCATGTCCTATGGAGTCACTATGAGTCCCAACAGGTGTTTTTCATGGTCACGCCCGTTGTTGCAGCCACTATGCATTTGGAGGGCCTGCCAACCGAGAGGGTTTTTTTTTTTTTCAACAGTTGCTGTCAAGTCAATTCCAACGCCAACTTATGGGAACTCCACATGTGTCAGTGGAGAACTCTACCCTATAGGGTTTTCCATGGTTGTTTTTCTAGAAGAAAATCACCAGGCCTTTCTTCCAAGGTTCCTCTGAGTGAAACTGAATTCCCAAACTCTCAGTTTGTAACTGAGAGTAGTAACCATTTGCACCTTCTAGCATTATTTTGTTGTTGTTAAGTGCCATCAAGTCAGTTTCGACTCATAAAGACCCTGTATAGGGTTTCTGAGGAGTGGCTGGTGAACTTGAACCACCATCCTTGAGGTTAAAACCAACTTTCAGTCCAGCACATAAACTTACAGAGCCACACCAGGACTCCCCTAGCATTAGATAGAGCGGTATTCTTCTGTGATCTGTAAAATTTTCATTGGTTAATTGTTGGAAGTAGGTCCTCAGGCCTTTTATCCTGCTGGCACTTGAAATACCAGTGGAATAGCTTCCTGTACCTCTTTGTATGTGAAGATAGTAAAATACCTTCCTCATAAACTTAATTCAAAGTTTATGCATTAAAATATATATAAGGCACTGTTATCAGTGTCTAGATCAAACAATGCACCAAACAAATATTAGCAATTATTAAAGTGGCATCATTAACAAAAGTGACAGATAAACAACAAATGAGCATAGCAAAAACAAAAGAATATTGTCATAGAGATACCATAGAGAGGATGCCACAGATGGTGGGCAAAGCAAAAACACTATTACAGACCCTCTCGGACAAAGATATGGGGAACCAAATGAAACTGATGCAGGTGATAGTCTTGGAACCCTGAAATTCATATGAAGGGATAGAGATGTGGACTGAATACTTACTAGGAGAGGAAGCTAAACAGACATGGATAAAAAGGGGACAGACTGGTGACCTGAAGGGCTGACCAAACACAACTTGACCATTTATAACTTTGGTGAGAGGCTTCAGTGACTCACGGAGATAAAGGTGCAATTGTTTCCTCACACTCTCCAGGTCATCGGAGGCATGGCTGCCACCCACCCACTTACACGTCCAGCGACACTCCCTCTCTCCCTTTGGTCGGAGCCTCATAGTGGTGAGCGGCGCAGTTGTGAGCCCCATCATACTGAGGGGAGAACTATTGGCACCAACGCCGGTCCCTGATTCAGATGAGCCCTGCTCCAAACATGCAGACCCAGCCCTGGCTAATCCTGGACTAATGCAAACCAGGCGGAGTAGCTGAAAAGACACATTGTGGGAGGGTAGAGGGGAAGGAGGAGATAGATAGGTGATAATCTGTGCTAGCAAGCCAGGTTTGGTGCTGCCATCTTGACATTTCAAGGGTGGCTTTGAAGGCAGAGGGTGGTTGGTGGTGCAGATGCATGCTTCTTATTGGTGGAGAGAAAGATATGACATTTATTCTTGTACTCCACATTACCCTGGTGGCCAGAGGTGTAGCTAATCCCTATCTGTGTATGCTTCCAGCTAAACTCCTGCTCTCTGGTTGATTGGAGCCACATAAAATGAGTTGAGAGCTACAAGCATCAACTGGGACATCCGTAATCAGGTGTGGCCTGCCTGCTTCAGACCTGCGAACTGATTCTGGCCAGCCTGAGACTAGTGTGTTAGGCTGTCCTCTGAGATGGAAAGATCCTGATCCCTCAGCTATTTGGGGGTCTACACTAACTACTTCTGGATTGGGTGTGCAGAACACACACGCAAGCCTATAGTAACTCCATCGAGGGCTAGGAGTGTCACCATCTCATCCTTTGCCCACCCATCATGTGAGGTCCTTGACTGACATGTAAACCCAGAATTTACTCCTCTCTGGGTCTGGTACCTGCCCTGGTTTTTTTTTTTTTTT
>NW_006413858.1:0-2649 GCF_000296735.1 Chrysochloris asiatica | reverse complement strand
GCCTAAATGTAAAACCTAGATGTATAAAGATCATCAATGATAAAACAGGGACAGGCTTAGTGGCTGTAAGCCATGGTATATATGCAATATCAAATATAACGAAAACCATCAAACAGTAAAAGACAATATAAATTATAGGGTCCTCCTAGAAATTAGACAATTATGCACATGCATCAAAATATTTTGCCAAAAATATAAAACGAGAGCCCACAGACTGGGGTAAAAGCTTTTGCAATAATATATCAGACAAGGGACTAATCTCTAAAATTTCTAGAAAACTACAGCATCTCTGAAAGAAAAAGACAAGCAATCCAATTAAAAAATGGGCAGAAGACATGAACAGACACTTCACCAAGGAAGGCATTCAGGCAGTCAACTAACATATGAAGCAATATTCACGATCATTAGCCATAATTGTTGTTGTTAATTGTGGTTGAGTTGATTCTGACTGTGTATGGGGTTTCCAAGGAGCACCTGGTGAGTTTGAACTGTCAACCTTTCTGTTCAAACTGACTTTGTTGCTGTTGTTATTAAGTGCTTTATAGTCAGTTCTAACTCTGTATAGGGTTTCTGAGAAGCAGCTGGTGGGTTTGAACTACTGACTTTGTGGTTCACGGCCTAGTGCTAATCCTACAGCGCCACACCAGGAGTCCTCAAACTGACCTTAGAGAGATGCAAGTCAAAACAACAATGAGATATCGTCTCACACCAGCATTAATAATAGCAAGTTGAAAAAAAGAAAAAGAAAACAAGTGCTGACGAGGATGTGGAGAGACTGGAACCCTCCTACACTGCTGGTGAGACTGTAAAATGGTGCAACCATGGTGAAATGTCCTCAAAAAGCTGGAAATAGAAATATTGTATGACCCAGCAATCCCTCTACTCGGTACGTAACCACAAAAAATAAGAGCCATGACAGGAACAGATATATGCACAGCCATATGCATCACAGCAGTATTCACAAGAGCAAAAGATGGAGACAGATGAAATGTCCATCAAGGAAGAATGGATAAACAAATTTTGGTACATACACACAACGGAATACTAGTCAACACTGAAGAATAATAATGAATCTGAAGGGCATTATGCTGAGTGAAATCAGTCAATCACAAAAGGACAAATATCGCATGGGACCACTAGGTTTTCATGTTAAAAGAAGAATTATTTGATGGCTAACAGGGATAAGAGAGAAGGGGGATCAATTCACTGCTAGAGGTTAGACACATGTTAACTCAGGTGATAAGGGCAATATACAAGAAGAGGGAGGTTGCCAGAAGAATGATGAAGACAGGTGAAGATACAGGGAGGAATATAAAGTATAATGATATACATCACTCTGCAACAACAGTATTGTATGGGTAGATACATGGGCATATACACAGGTTGAATGAGTATGGTAAGGAGAAAGGGAGTATACCCACAGATATATAAGAATTTGACAGAGGGTATATGTACCTGTGGATTTCTCTTTGCTGCAAACATACCTGAGAATGTCTTGGAGCACACAGGGAGCAAAATGAAGAAAACTTCTTAGATATTATCAAACACCTTAAAATAAAAAGTTACTGAATCTGGGGACTCAGGACTATAGTCTCAGGGGACACCATGGTCAACTGGCATAACATAGCCCACAGACACAATGTTCTGATTCCTACTTTGGTGAATAGTGACTGGGATCTGCAAAGCACACGGACAGGAGTGCCATGCAAGTGAGGCTGAGCCCATGGGCCACTGAGGTGGAATTCCCCATCGCCGCCCACGGAAGATTCAGGGCTTGGTAGGTAGCTGTGAATGCGGATCTCTCTCCCCTCCCTTTCCTCATGCAGCTACTACGGTAATGGCAGAGGTGACTGCTTCAGGTACCGCTGGAGTCAGCAAGCTTAGAGAAATGAGAGTTTGAAGAAGACTCTGAAAGTGGAGTTACAGGAGATTCATGAGGTCTCACAAGTGTTATGACATTGTTCCAACCACTTCAAAGCTTGCTGTCAGTGATATTACAAGTTTAAAAGGCCATTTTTTTTCACCTTGTCAGCTAATGGTGTTCAAGCAGCACCCTTGTGGGAAAGTAAACAACAAAGTTTTGTACGAATGCTAACAATTACAGATTTCATAAACATACTCCATAGATACTACAAATCACCCATGTTACAGATTTATGAATTAGAGGAACATAAAATTGAAACATGTAGTGATATTTATTTACAAGAAACATTTCAGCCTTTAGTGAATATATCTCCAGATGCAAGGCTCTTCGATGCTATATTCTCATTGATCAAAAACAAAATCCACAATGAAGATATGAGCTAAATTTGACCATGTTCCATAGACTCTCATCGACCTGGAGATGAGAGACAGAAGAGGAAGAGCTGGTTGGTCTGAAATATGATGAGACCTGGGAACACATGAGCCCATGGATAAGGACATAGCCACACGAACAAACAAGATGGCGGATTGAGTGGAAGTGTGGTAAAGAGCTCCGCCAACAACAACACAGAATACCTGACCAAGCAGGCTCAGGGACAGTCCCAGAACTCTGAACCACATATAAAGGCATATTTAGAAGGTTGGAAGGCTCACAGCCGGGGGAGTTTGTGGCAGAAGCAAGAAATCCATTGCTTTCTAGTCCAGGACGCTCAGCTTCCAGGAGCC
>NW_006413857.1:4702-6387 GCF_000296735.1 Chrysochloris asiatica | reverse complement strand
AACTACCAGCTGTTCCACAGGAGAAAGATGAGGCTTTCTGTTCCTGTAAAGATTTACAGCCTCGGAAATCCTCTGAGTCGGAACCAACTCCACAGTACTTAACAACAACAACAACAACAATTATTACGTTCTAAATGTGTGTTGTTCACATATTAATACTCATTCTAAGAGTATAGTCTTTAGGTGATTCAGTTGCTTAATACCGTAAAAATTAGAGATCAAATGGCTAACTATTAATAAAGATTTATTAATTAATCAAGATTTATTTAATTAAGCCACATTCTATTGAAACAATAAAACAATGAGAACAGTAAAATTACTTTTTCATTTACAAGAAAGCATACCTATGAAAGATATGAAGGATAATGCATGGATGGCAGCAAGAGATTTGAATTCTACATGCAACCAATTTGGGATAAGGTCAGCTTGAGTAAGAATAGTTGATCTTGATCATATTAGTCATCCTTGCTGGTGGCATAAGGCACACTGTGGTGACCAGAATAAACTAATAAAGTTTCAAATATGTTACTTAAGAACTAATTTTTTTTTTTAATGTAAGCCCCTGTGCCAAAAAAGCCTCACAAGTAAAGATAACTCTACGTTAAGTCCTAATAGAAGCCCTGCTGTGAGTTCTCAGTGTAATCTTCAATTCCATTTCATTCACAGTCATTGACTGATAGTCAATTCAGAAAACAGAGCCACAAAAAAGATGATCATTATTATGTAGTTCCATTTTATAAGTGGTTTATGATTCTTTTCATAGTAAGATTTCACAGTTAAGTGAGACTTGTTTTTACATATTTTGTTGGCCATTCTTATAATGGTAGCATGAGCTGATCCAAAAATTTCAAATCATAGGGGACAATTTCCTATTATAAAATCATGTAGTCTGATTTATATTGATTTAAATTCACTTCCTTTGTTTACTCTCTGTCATGCTATGACTCAAAATCATATTGAAGTGGATTTTGGTCATTTGTAAACTAATAGTCACTGCCTAGTCCATGTTAGAAAGAAAAAATTATCCATAGAATCTCCGAGTTGTGGTCTATTCTGCTTCTGCTTCAGGTTTGTATGAGGAAATCCCAGTCCATTCTAATATAGGCACAGTATCCGATAGAATCAGCGCTCTGATAGCCTACTGGATTACAACCTGTAGGTCAGCAGTTCAAATCTACCAGTCACTCCTGTATAGATTTGTTGTTGTTGTTGAGTGCCGTGGAGTCGATTCTGACCCATAGCGACCCTGTATAGGGTTTCAGAGGAGCAGCTGGTGAGCTTGAACCACCGACCTTGCAGTTCAAACCGCTTTTCAGTCTGGAGCATTAACCCACAGTGCCACACCAGGACTATAGCCTTGGAAACCCTACACAAGGTGTCTATGAGTCAGAACCAAGTCAGTGGCACACAACCACCACCACCATCTAATAGAATATATTTCTAGAGTCTAGTTTAATCTGGAAATTATAGTTATGGAATTGTACCTATTTGGAACTCCTTAGTGCAGTCCTTAAGTCAATGTAATAAAATACCATAGATAAAATCAAACCCATCTCGACATAGAACTGAATTGGACTTTGAGAGCCTTATTGCTGTTGTTGCTAAATGCCATCAAGTTGGTTTGGACTCATAGTGACTCTATAGGGTTTCCAAGGACCAACTGGTGCTTTGGTGGTGGTAGTGGT
>NW_006413857.1:2213-3932 GCF_000296735.1 Chrysochloris asiatica | reverse complement strand
GTCCTTGTCCATGGGCTCAGGAGACCCCAGGTTTCATCATACTTTGAACCAACCAGCACTTCCTCTTCTCTCTCTCATCTCCAGGTCAACAGGAGCCTATGGAACATGGTTGGACTCAGCCCATATCTTCATTATTGCATTTCCCCCAATTCCACTCACCAGTAGACCAAAGTGATCACCAGCAAACTTACAGGGCTGCTCGTGTGATTCCTTTGAGTTTCAGTCTTGGAGGGTGGGGGTTGTCCTGAAGGGACTTGATTGCTTGCCTTGATGGCTCTCCAGCGAACAACTTGCTTGTCTTTGTAGTAGTCATTCAGATTGCCGTTTGAACAAATGCCTTTTGTTCTATGTGCAGGTTGCTCATGAACACAATTAAGTATTATGGAATTCCCATTCTTTGCAATGATATCCATAGATTATTATGACCTACACAGTTGGATGTCTTTGCATAGTTAATAAAATACAAGTAAACATTTTTCTGGTATTGTCTTGTTTTATTCAAGATCCCTCTGAAGTCAGTATGTTTCACATTCTCTTCTGAATCTAGCTTGAATTTTCTGGCAACATCCTGCCAATGTTCTATAATTTCCGCATTCTGTTGGGTCACCATATTTGGAATGGGCGCAAATATGGATCTCTTCCAATCAGTTTGCTAGGTAGCTGTCTTTCAAATTTCTTGGCATTGATGAGTGAGTTCCTCCAGTGCTGAAACAGTTTGTTGAAGCATTTTCATTTGTATTCCATCAATTCCTGGAGTCTTGATTTTTGCTAATGCCTTCAGTGCAGCTTGTACTTCTCCCTTCAATATTATCAGTTCTTCATCATATGCTACCTCCTGAAATGGCTGATTATTAACCAATTGTTCTTGGTACAGTGACTCTGTGTATTCCTTCCATCTTTTTTTGATGCTTCCGGCATTGTTGAATATTTTGTCCACATTGTTGTTGTTGTTAAGTGCTGTTGAGTTGGTTCTGACTCATCGCTACTACAAAAAAAGTTTCCAAAACTGTACATTTTAAGGAGCAGAAAGCTTCATCTGTCTCCCATGGACTAACTACTGATCTTGTAGTTCACAGACTACTACTTATTGTACACGATCACCATGCTCCCATTTTGCTTGAATTTTTAATTCAGTTCTTTCTGTTTAAGTAATACTGAGCATGTTCTTCCTTTTTGGATTTCTCACTCCAAGTCTTTGTACATTTTATTATAATACTTTACTTTGTCCTTTGAAATTTTCTGTTGAGTTCTTTTACTTCATAATTTCTTCCAGTTGCATTAGCTACTCTATGTTCAAGAGCAAGTTTCAGAATATTTTCTGACATCCACTTCAGTATTTTGTTTCCTTTCTATCTTTTTAATGACCTTTTGCTTTCTTTGTGTATGATATTCTTGATGTCATCCCACAGTTGGTCTGGTCTTTGGACATTAGTGTTCAATGCATCAAATCTGTTCTTGAGATGGTCTCTAAAGTCAGTTGGGATATACTGAAAGTTGTATTTTGGTTTTCTTGGAGTAGTTTTAATTTTCTTCAGCTTCAGCCTGAATTCGCATCTGAGCAAATGGTGGTCTGTTCCACATTTGGCCGTTGGCCTTGTTTTGGCTAATGATAATGCATTTCTCCATCATTTCTTCCCACAAATGTAGTCAATCAGGTACAGGCCACAACATAGTCACCATTTATGTTGTTGAAAAATGGTATTTGCATTGAATTAGCTA
>NW_006413857.1:0-598 GCF_000296735.1 Chrysochloris asiatica | reverse complement strand
CGCAGGTTGTTAATGAGTCTTCCTCCAATCCTGATGCCATGTTCTTCTTCATATACTCCAATTTCTTGGATTACTGACTCAGCATAAAGATTGAATAAGTATGGTGAAAGGACACAACCCTGCTGCATAGCTTTCCTGATTTTAAAGCATTCAGTATCCCCTTGTTCTATTCTAACAACTGCCTCCGGGTCATTGTATAGGTTCCTTAGCAACACAAGTAAGTGTTCTGATTCCAGAATACCTATTTTTCATAATGTTATCTATAGTTTGTTATGATCCACACATTCTAATGTCTTTGTATAGTCGATAAAGCACAGGTGAACATCTTTCTGGTATGCTCTGCCTTGAGCCACGATCCATCTGACGTCAGCAATTTTATCCCTTGTTCCATGTCCTCTTCTTAATCTGGCCTGAATTTCTGGTAGCTCCCTGTCAATGTAATGCTACAACCATTTTTAAATGATCATCAGCAAAATTTTACTTGCATGTGATATTAATGATAGTTTTCAAAGATTTCTGCATTTCATTGCATCATCTTTCTTTGGAATTGGCAATGGGAATGAATATGGATCTCTTCTAATCAGTTGATGAGGTAGCT
>NW_006413856.1:0-6389 GCF_000296735.1 Chrysochloris asiatica | reverse complement strand
CATGACCTTCACATTACCAATGCACTCAAAGGAGTAGTCCACCCCTCCATCTGTCATCTCAACAAGCACCTCCTGAATGGGTTTACTGAAGTCCTGTGGGTTAATACAGTCAGAAACTCCAAACTCTTTGGCCTTTGCAAATTTATCCTTATTGATGTCGATACCAATGATCCGGGATGCACCAGCTACTTTACAGCCCATGATAGTCGCCAATCCAACTCCTCCTAGGCCAAAGATGGCACAAGTAGAGCCAGGCTCCACCTAACAACAAACAGTCTTATAAGATAGTCGTTCCAGAAAAGTAAAGGAAATCCGTAGGTTTCTTACATATTGGGCCAATTTCATTACTCCAGCAAAGCTTTGTTGAATCAAATTAGAAGGTAACAGGCTACTCCTATCTCTTACCTTGGCAGTGTTTATGGCAGCACCATAACCGGTTGAAATGCCACAACCCAGCAGACACACTTTATCCAGGGGTGCTGAAGGATCTATTTTAGCAACAGAGATATCTGCCACAACTGTATATTCAGAAAAAGTGCTAGTTCCCATATAATGTAAAATAGTCTTTCCTTTGCAAGTAAATCTGCTGGTACCATCCGGCATTAATCCTTTCCCTTGAGTGACTCTAAAGAAAAGAGGTAAAAAAAGCAGGGTTGAATGAGGTTTCTTTAAAACCCATGTTGTTGTTGTTGGTAGGTGCCATGAGTTGGCTCCGACTCATGGCAACAAAGCATAACCCTGGTCTGTGCCATCTTTGTTGATAGCTGGTATGCTTGAGTCCATTAGTTCCACTATTGTGCTTAAAATCATAGGAGAAAGAAATTGATTTTGAAAATAATGATCAGAAAGCATTTAGAAAGTGTGCTAAGACCAAAATTCAATTTCAAATGCAATCACTAATGATTTAGCAACTTTCAGCAATGCCTTATAAGAGAGCCCATCTTTTCCAACACTCAATATACTTCTGGAGCTTTCTAACAGAGTTTTAGTCATTTTAGTAGCTACACACTCATGGATCAGGTGAAATTCTCGTAAAATTCCAAAATAAAACTGTGTGAGCTATTATAACTTCATAAAGGATAACGACAAAACCAGCATCCATACAGGTAGGTAGAGATTATAAATAGTTATCAGGTCAGATGAAGACAGAGGCCAACCTGGCCAGCAGATCTTCCAGGAGGTCTGTGTAATTGATTATGCTGAAATAGGAAAAGAATCCACAAAAGTCACCATTTTCCAGGTTGTTTAGTTACAATAAACAGCAACAAAATTTAGTTTTTATATTATATTCTAAACATATAACATACTGTCTTGCTTAGGATATGGTCTCAAAAGTCAAACACACTTGTGTTTAAACCCTGTGTGATCTTGGGACGTTAACTAGCCTTTTGGTGACTTCGTTTTCGCATTAGGAAAACAGTATCCTCTTTCTACAGATTACTATAAAAATCAAATGGGATGTTATATAAAGCAGTAATACTGTGCCTGACAGAGTGCTTAATGTTTGCTATTTTTAGTAAAAATAAAACATTATAATTTGATATATACTCTCAGATAATTCCATTAGCATAAATATATAAATGTAAATAAATGCAGAAGAGAAATGAACTGCCTTTAGATCAAGTGTAAACACAATTATTTTGAGGCAAAAAAAAAATTTGATCAGATGCAAAGAACAGCAGCATGTTATGCCAAAAGTAACTCATTTTATGTTTATGACAACAATTTAAGTATGTTTGGCCATTCAATGTGAGAAACCATTACTAATGCAGAGGAGTTTCTTGGGAGAAAGAGGGAGGAGGCATCTTGAGATAATTTTCTGCTTAGAGAAAACCTCTCCCTTTAAAGTTACAGTAGTCACAAGAACGTACATAACCATCATTGTTCTTGACTGTGTTTGAAACCCCCTTTCAAATGACGAGATTGTTCTTGGTTCTAGTGTTGCCAAAGGTGGCTGGATTTATCTTATAAAATAATGGGACTCTTGTTTTACAAAAATATGAGGGGTTTCAAAAAGTTTTGGGGGAAATTCCATTGTCTTTTAATCTCATTTTCCACGAATTTTTTGAAGCTCCTTCATAAATCAACAGTGTTAGAAAAATATCACGAACAACTGGATTTGCCCTGCACTGTTGTGGGAGTGAAAAGTGGTACAATAATAATACTGGAGATACACATAGATACAGCCTGTGAATTAGCAATTCCATGTTGGGAAAATACCCAGGAGGAAGTAGTGTGCATAGTCATCAAAAGGTATGCATAAGACTGGTCATAGCAACATTAACAAAAGCCTAAATACCCACCAGCAGGAAAATGGATAAGTAGTGTTATTTACAATAGAATATGGCACAGCAATAAAAAAGAACCACTGGTGTACACAGCAACTTGGACACATCTTACAGACATTACGATGAGTAAAAAGCCAGATAAATAATAGGCACATATTACATGATTCCATTTATGAAATTTTACAGTGGAAAAAAAAATCAAAATAGTGGTTTTACCTTTAAAGACAGAGACTGTCTAAGGGGGACATGAGATTTTGTAGGGTGACAAAAAGGGCTTCCTATCTTAATCTATGCTGTGGTTATAACCATACATGTAAAAATCCATGGAGCTGTACATTTAGGGTTTGTATACTTAAGTATTTTATTTTGTTTATGTTATACCTTTAAACAAAAAATAAACATATACAAAGGGAGTTTTCATTTCCTTAAAGTAGCACTTTAAGTGTTGTTATCTTACTTAAATAAAATAACAACCTTTTGTGTGTCAAGGGGCTATGCTATCTCTTGTAGTTTTCCCAAGAACATTTTGAAGTAAGTTTTACTACTTTGATTTAATGGACAATAAAATGGCCCATAAAAATAATTACATTTAATCTCACAAGCCTATTCTTCCTTGCTCTACATTTTGGCAAACTTAGTCAAATGTATGGGAAGAGAATGTGTTCAGAAAGCTCTGTTTTATCTCTCAATAGGTAGATACTAGGCAAACTACTAATTACAAAGTCTTATTTTCTTATCTACGAAAATGGGGAAACTAATAATGATGAAACTATAAAGATGAAATAATTCATGTAAAAAGCACTTTGTAAATTGTTAGACAATTGCTTATTATCATTTGTAAATGACCTCTTGGTCTAGGAATAAAATAAGATACTAACCTTATCTTCTGGCAAAGGTTTGTTTTAGGATTTAGACAAAATTTGCATTCTCCACACTGTGGGATGTAAAGTGGAATGACAGTATCACCTAGGAAACAAATGCAAAGACATTATTCTGCATAGGCAACATCTGTTTCTAAATGGATACACATTCACACTCTTGTCAACTACTTTGTAAGATAAACAATTTCAAGACTTAACTTACAACTTTACCTACAGAAGGTCAATCAGACACTTCTCTATTGTGCAAAAAACCAGAAAAACACAAAACAAACACCAAGTTGCTAAATTTTTATCTAAATAAAACTCTTACAAAACAAAGTAAAAAACAAGGATGCTACATGCTTTAAAATATCGACTCATTTCTTGCATCTGTAAAATTTTGATTTAATTGGGTAAAACTGGCCTAGAAATGCCCTTTTAGAGGACTTCTAGCAGTCTAGGCAGCCCCATTACACAGACCCTCTATAACAAAGATATGGGGCATCAAATGAAACAGACACAGATGAAACTCCTGGAACCCTGAACTTCAGAGAAGTGGACTGAGTGCTTGTTGGGAGGAGAAGCTGAGCAGGTAGGGCAAGTGAGGGAGACAGGATCGGCCAGCCAGTGTGGTGCAACCATCCTGAACTTCTGTGAGCAGTTTCAATGACAGCAGATTCACACAGGTGGTGGGAAAGGTGTGATTCCTTCTTCCTGCCCCCCAAGGTTCCCTGGTGACCAAAGGTGTGGCCAGCTCCCACCCTCATCACCCCCAGAGCAGGCCATACACTCCAGGAGTTTGGAGCTGCGGCCACACCAGTATGAGGCAGGCCTGGCTGCACTGCTTTGGTGTCTAGATTTGGGTAGGCTCGGGTCCTGCCTTATAGAACCCACAGTGTCACCAGATCAGCATTAGGATAGCAGAAACTGTCATAACCAGCCAGCCTGTCCCCAGCTGGCCTGTGACACCAGTTCCATCAAGGGCCGTCAGAAACTACTTCTGGATTGAATGCCTGAACAATGATAATTCCATCTAGGGTCAGGAACTCCACTGTCACATCCCTCTTGCACTAACCTCGTGAGCACCTTGGCTGGCAGGAGCCTCCAAGAGTTTTCTCCTCTTCAGATCCAACAGCTGCATTGTTTTTTGTTTTCTTTCCATTCATTGTTTCATTCTTTTTTCTCCCTCTTCTCTTTTCCATTCCCTTGAATCTGATCCTTTCTCTAATTTTCTTTCCTCTTTTTTCTGTTTCTCATTTTCCCTTCTTCTTTTGATTTTTCTTTACTAGTCTCTACTCTTTCTCCTCATTTCCCTCTCCCTTGTCCAAGTGTTTTATTATTACTATTTCTTTAAATTTTTTATTTCTTCCTTTAATTTTCACTTTTATAGCTCCTTTTTTCTGTCCCTCTTTTCTCTTTTTAGTTATTATATTCATTTCTTTTTTCTGGTTGCTGTAATTTTTGTCTCTTTTTCCTCTTTTATTATTTTCTCTTTTCACTGGTGGTTGCTTGCTTGCTTACTCTGTTTTGTTTTCGTGTGTGTGTGTGTAGGAAATGGTTTCTTCTCTTTCTTACCTGTCAGGAAATAGCAACTGTGCCCTTATAGCCCAGCCATAACCATACCCTCTGCAGCTCCACCCATTGGGCAAGAGCCAATACCAGCTGAAACCTCCTTTACTGAGGTGCACCAACTGCAAATAGAGAAAGGTGAACATGCTTCCATTCTCTAACTACTACCACTTTCAATATTCTCTTCCAACACCATAACTCAAAAGCATAAATTCTTCTACGGTCTTCCTTATTCACAGTCCAGCTTTCGCATGCATATGAGGTTATTGAAAATACCATGGCTTGGGTCAGGCAAACCTTAGTCGTCAAGCTGACATCTTTGCTCTTCAACACTTTAAAAGAATGAAGTTCTTGACAACTTCAATCTTTTCTCCATTGATAAGAATGTTGTTTATTGGTCCAGTGGTGAGGATTTTTTGTTTTCTTAACATCGAGATGTAATTCAACTGTAGGCTGTGTTCTTTGATCTTCATTAGTAAATGTTTTAAGTCCTCTTCACTTTTAGCAAGCGAGGTTGTATCATCTGCACATTGCAGGTTATTAATAAGTCTTCCTCCAATCCTGATGCCATGTTGGGGAGGGAAAATTATTCACGGACTAGAGGGTAGACATATGCTAACAGGCAATATAAAACAACAAGAAGGAGGTTGACAGAGGAAAGATGCATGTAGTGGGAGAAATAGGGATGAATTCAAGCACTAAGGTGAATAGAGGAAAATACTATGAAATAATGGTACACGGTGGAGACTGCAGTCATTATAATGTATCAAAGTATATGATTTTTAGAATGTAAAACTAATGATCTCCTTCGTAAATCTTCACTCAATTCACAATACAAAGTTAAAATAAAAATGTCTTTTTACTGTCTTAGGCAAGTTGTTGTTGTTAGGTGCTGTCAAGTCATTTCCAACATATAGCAATCCTATGTACAACAGAACGAAACACTGCCTGATACTGTGCCATTCTCACAATCACTGCTACGCTTCAGCCTGTTGCTGCTGCCACTGTGCCAATCCATCTCGTTGGGGGTCTTCCTCTTTTTCACTGACCCTCCAGTTTACCAAACAAGATATCCTTCTCCAGGGGCCTAATCCCTCCTGATATTATGTCCAAAGTATGAGAGATGAAGTCTGGCCATGCTGGTTCCCAGGGAGCATTGTGATTATACTTCTACCAACACAGATCTGTTTTGTTCTTCTAACCGTCCATAGTACTTTTAATATTCTTTTCAAACACCATAACTCAAATGCAGCAATTCTTCTGCAGTCTTTTTTACTCATTGTCCAACAATCACATGCATATGAGGGTATTGAAAATACCATGGCTTGGGTCAGGTGCACTTTAGACCTCAAACTGACATCGTTGCTCTTCAACACTTTAAAGAGATCCTGTGCAGCAAGATTTGTCTGATGCAATAGGTTTGATTTCTTGACTGCTGGTTCCATTGAGAGCTGATGGTGGATCCAAGCAAAATGAAGTGTCTGACAACTTCAATCTTCTTCATCTATCATGATGTTAATTGGTCAAGTGGTGAGGATTTCTGATTTCTTTACATAGAGGTGTAACCCATATCAAAGGCAGTGGTCTTTGATGTTCATTAGTAAGTATTTTAAGTCCTCTTCACTCACAGCATTCAAGGATGGATCATCTGCATATGTTGTTAAGTGCCAAC
>NW_006413855.1:0-6391 GCF_000296735.1 Chrysochloris asiatica | reverse complement strand
CAAGATGGCGGCTCCTGGAGCAGCAGAGCATCCCGGACTAGAAAGCAATAAATTTCTTGCTTCTGCCACAAATTCCCCCAGCTGTGAGCCTTCCAACTTTCTAAGTATTCCTTTATATGTGGTTCAGAGTTCTGGGACCATCCCCTGAGCCTGTTTGGTCGGATATTCTGTGTTGTTGTTGACGGAGCTCTCTGCTACACATCTACCAGATCTGCCATCTTGTTTGTTCTTGACCATTATTTTTTAAAGTTAGGATTTTCTTGATTTAAAAAAAAATGCTATGATGGTTATAGTGGGGGGAGGGAAAATTATTCACAAGCTAGAGTCCTGGTGTGGTGCTGTGGGTTAATGCACTGGAAATATATAAAAAGAGGGGGTTTCCAGAGGAAAGATGAAGGTATCAGGTGGATACAAGGTGGAATGAAAAAGTTAAAGTGACTACGAGTAAATACTGTTGACTAATGTTACATGAAGAATATTGCAATCATTGTAATGGAGCTAAGTATAGAATTTGTCAAATGTAAAATTAGTAATCTGCTCTGTAAACCTTCACTAGATCCACAATAAAAATCTTTTTAAAAAGGAAGAAGATTCATGAGCAGAGTGCAAGATCCCCATGCAGAGAAGCAGTTGGCAACAGCAAAGGCAGTGTCATGGAGAGACAGAGACGTGGGCTTCCTGGCTCATGGACCAAGTAAGACAGAGTGCCTTCAGCAGGAAACTAACTTGCAGAATGGAGTGCCCTTTGGGCATTTATTTTTAGGGCTAAAGGAGCTTGTAATAGTTGCTCAAACAGTGCAGACGTCAACAAGCCTTGTGTCTGGGAGACCTAGAATGAGAGATGTGTGCATGTGGTAGAGCTGAGAAGAGGCACTCCTGACTGGAGAACTGCTGTATCCTGAGTTGTTTCTGATCCTGAATTGTACACTGTTTACTTACTTAATAATGAGCATTGTCTGTGAGTTCTGTGTGACTATTGCAATTGATTAGCAAACCCATAAGAGGAATGGTTGGTGTCAGAATAGGATAAAAAAGGTGGGAAAGCATGTCTGACTCCACTCCGCCTCATACACATTAGCTTTGTGTTGATGTAGAGTTGGATCTCCTTCCCTCCTGTGAAGTTGGAAGAGGTCAGACATGGCCCCCATGCCATTTTTACAGTAAGATAGTATATATTGTAGACTTTGTGGGTCATGGAGTCTTGCTTTTGCTGGTTCTTCTCCTCCTCTTCATGCTCCCAAATACCCTTCTCCTTCTACTTTTTCTTTTCTTCCCTTTCTTCTTTATCCAAGTCTGTAAAATGTAAAGTCATTCTTTTTTCAAGGATTGTTATACAAAATCATTTCCCTAGACCTCACCCCTCAAAGATTTTCACTTGAGGATATTTGTTGTTATTATGTGTGATTCTAGAGCACGTCAAATTTGAGAGCAGTCATTCTTTCATTTCTTCTTTGATTCATTCAACATATATTCATTAAAATTCTGTTTGGGACACACGAAAGTGAGCAAGGCAGACAAGAACTCTGTCTTGCAGAGTTTACAACTTAGTCAGAGACAGACTGGTGTTTCATATTCACCAAAAGTGGGGGCTTCGGTGAAAAGCTCCAAAGCTTCCAGAAAGTCTCATCAGAGAATAGTCAAGGGAGAGGATACTGCATTTTAAAAGTCTGGAGAAAATCCTCAGGCCTACAGGGCCCTTTCCATCAGTTAAATCATTTTTTCTGGGCTCCCATGACTTTATGTGATGGCTTGAATTTTTTATTCTAATACATAAATCCATCCTTTCTCTTTCAGAATTGCTGTTCAATTTGATCTCCGGTTCAAATATATAATAAGCTTAGAAGTATTATTGGGTAATCTGGAAAACAAAACAGCTAGGGGAGAAATAGTGAAATGGCTGTCTTAGTAAGTTAGTAGAAAATCTAGGATTTATAATTAGAAATGCCTCATTTCTCCTCCTGCAACTATACTTGCTTTTGTGCTTCTTTAAAAGGTTTATACTCATCTCTTTTCTTTGGGTTTGCACAAACCAGGGAAAAGACACAACAGAAAGCTTTATGGGAGCCTCAGCATAATAAGGCAGTATCTTGTTGTATGTTTCTAAAGTTCTTGCTTTATCCCACAGACTCTTAGACTTAAATCTCTATAGGCAAAGCTAATCAGAAGGTTGGAGATTTTAATCCACCAAAAAGTATCTCAAGAAAGGTCTGGTAATTTACTTCTTAAAAATTAGCACTGAAAATCTTATTGACTAGAGTTCTACTCTGTTACACATGGGATTGCCATGTGTCAGAACTGACTAAACAGTAACACTCAAAGATGTAGCATTAATTATAGTACACCTCTTAGAATCACTTTACATTGAAACTGAAAGAAACCATTGTTGCTGCTGTTTAGTGCCATCAAATCTGTCCCAACTCATAGCCACCCTGTACAGGATTTCCAAGGAGCAGCTGGTGAGTTTGAACTGCTGACCTTGCAGTTCACAGTCCAGTGCTGATCCTACAGCACCATACCAGAAGTCCTGAAAGAAACTATACAAGATCATAATTTGGCTTCTTCATTTTAACAGATTTGAAAAATGAGGCCCAAAGTGATGAAGAGTTGCCTTACTGAATATATTTCTTTAAGAGATGTGTACAAATCAACTTTTCTCAACTTCTTATTTTCCCCTTGACTTTAATTTAAAATGTTGGTTATCTTATTCTATTAGTGGAAAATCTACACATGGTATGACACTTACAAATGCCCCACTGGATCATGGTAACCTAGTTCTCTTTCATTGTTTCTGTCTCCTCATCTTTTATTCTTTTATCTTTAGTAATCTTCTGGACATTAATTAGAAAGGGCAGTACCAAGGAATGCTAAGTAGCCACAGTGAATGCATGATGCACTACCTTTGTAGCTTCTTATTCACTTAATGTGCAAATTCTATCCTAGAGTAAAGGGAGAAATCTATGTTTTGCTCCCTTCTTCGGTCTTCCTGTTTCCACAACAATAAATATCAGAAAATTCTGACTGTTTTCTAGATGTTTTTCATCAACTGGACTTCCAAGAACTATTCTTTTTTTCTTCCATTTGATTTTCTTGTCTTAACTTTACCTGACTTATTATCACCTCCTTACTTCTCTTCTCAAGTTTCTTTACAAGTTTACTCTTTAAGTCACTTGTCTTTTCTTGGTTAAACCCTGTGTTTCTTTTGCCTCAGCATCACTTTGCCTCTGCAGGAAAAATAAAACATATCAATACTGGAGGGGAACATTCTTCTGAAGCCAACAACCTCATCAGAGCTCTACCCACCATACAGTATTGATTCAAACTGCACAATGTTGTGCCCAGAGTCCATCAGGAAGGTGCAATGAACTTAAATGCCATAGCATAGCCTACCCTGAGCCAGAGACTTAAGAAACATTGTGAAGTAGGTAGTAACTCTGTGTAGGCTCTCTGCAGCAATGATATAGAAAATCAGATGAAACAGATACCGAGAAAGGTCCTGGAATTCTGAGCTCCAGAGGAACAGTTAGAAAAGTGGAGACAGGGTTGAATAGACATGGCAACAGTGGAGATGACTGATAAGCAATAGTACCTGACAGGACCTGCCACAGCCATTTTGAGAATTCATGAATGGCTTTAGAAATGAGAAAACATATTCACATTGCAAAAAACCTACTTGTGGCTCTCAGAGACAAAAGTGCAATTTTATTTTAGTCTTTTCTTTTTTTTCCAACCAGCATACAACTCCAGGGACTCTCTTGCTTACCAGGCAGTCGGAGTCACTCAGAGGTTGTAAGCCCTGGTGAAGAGTTATATACAATAACCTCACTAATGCAGGCTCTGATTCAAATCTGCAAAGTCAACCCTGGCCAGCCATGTACTGGTTGTCACTTGGAGAGGGGGTTGAATGGACACAGGGGTATAGAAAAAAAAGAGATTAAAAAAAAGGAAGGAAAGGAGGTAGATAATCTATGTGGGTCCACTAGAAGCAGCGGACCCACTGCTTTTTTTTTTTACTTTCTGAGGTGGCTGTGAAGGCAAGAGACAATTAGATGGCCCAGTACATGCTTACTGGCAGAAAGAAAACAATTGACTTTCATTTTATGCTGTGTGGGCTGTTTTTGTTTGTTTGTTTTCCTTCTTCTTGAATCACACAACAGGAGACAGCAACTTCATCATACAACCAAGCCAAAGCCATCTCCTCTACAACCTCACCAATTGGGCATGAGCCAATACAAACTGCTATACACCAATATCAGCTAAATCCATTATGAACTGAACTGTATGAATAGAGAAGCCCATCTTCTGACCACACCCACCAGAAGGCAATTGATGAGTGCTTAAGAATACACCAACATACACTCATCAAATTAATACAATAACAACAACATCACAATGCCTAGAAAGCAGCAGAAAACTTCTATTCATCTGAAGAAACATGACAGAGTAGTTCAAACAAATGACCAAGACACAGAGTTAGAAAATACTTAGAAGTAGAACGAAGCACTAGAACGACCTGGAAAAGAATTCAGGAGAATAATATTGTGGTACATCCAAACAATTCATAGAAAGTTAAAGAAAAACAAGAAAGATTCAGAAAAACACTACAGGAATAATTGAAGAAAATAGATGCAGCACTGGAGATAATGCAAAACCTGCAAACAAAGATCCAGGTGAATACTAAGATACCAGAAATGGGTAATGCACTGAAAGGGCAAAGGAGTAGAATTGAATCAGTGGAAGCCAGAATTAGTGAGCTTGAAGATAAATTTCTCAATACTAGTAAAACAACAGAACAATCGGAAAAAAAGAATGAAACAATCCAAAGAAAGGACTAAGATTCATATGGGATTAACCTGTGAGTGAAGAATTCCAGAACAGGCGACAAAGAAAATCACAGAAAAGATAGTCAAAGAGCTGCTGGAAGAAAATTTCCCTAGCATCATGAAAGATGAGTTAATAAGTATTCAACAAACTGAATGAACCCCAAATAGGATAGGACCAAAAAGAAAATCACCAAGTTATATCATAATCAAACTCTCCAAAATCAAAGACAAGGAAAAATTCCTGAAAGCAGCTCAGTAAGAATGAAATGTTATCTACAAAGGAAAACCAATAAGATTAAGTTCTGACTTCTCAACAGTAACAATGCAGCTGATAAGGCAATGAGGAGACACATAAAAAACTCTGAAAGAAAACAACTACCAATCAAGAATCATATGCCCAATAAAACTATCCCTCAAATATGACAGTGAAGTTGGAACATTTTCAGATACTCAGAAATTGATGGAATTTTAAAAACCAAGCCAACTTTACAAAAAATACTAAAGGGAGTCCTTTGGACTGAGACCCAACAACAGCAGAAAACACTGCAGACTGACATGCATGGCAGCATCACCCAGAATTCAATTCAGATATAGAAGTTTCCAGAGTAAAACAAAATTACAAGACTGAAGATAGGGAATCAGAGATACCAATCTATAATGAAGACAGCTACAGAGCAAAAAGAAGGAAAAGTGTAGTTACAAAATACCAAATGGCAAGGAAGTCAAGTAGATTTTAAGATGAAACAAACTGCTTTAAAATGGAGAAATAATTAATAAATGATAGGGTAACCCCCAAAGAAATGTAATATACCTTCACATCAAATCAAGATAAGGAAAGTCCGAGACAATTTTGTAAACATTAAAACTATTAATAAATTGACAATTAAAGACACTCAAAAGAAAAAAAAAAAGAAAAATAGAATTCAGCACAGGAAAATTTGCAGAAAAAAGAAACCAGCAGCATCACAAAAAACACACACAGAAAAATGACTGCAATTAATTCATTGTTGTTGTTGTTGTTATGTGCCATGGAGTTGGTTCTGACTCATAGCGAACATACCTATTGATAACTACACTCAACATCAGTAGATAAAGTGCAGCAGTCAAGACACAGAAAGTAGCAGAAAAAAAATTTAAAACAGAATATTTCAATATATTGTCTACAAGAGACACGCTTTATACTCAAAGAAATGAATCAAGTTAATGGCAATCAAAAATGAGTATGAGTGGCAATATTAGTCTCTGAAAAAAATAGACTTTAAAGTAAAAACCAGCAAAAGAGACAAGAAAAAAAATTACCTCATGATTAAAGGGTCAATCAAACAAAAGGACATAACCACAATTGATAATCAATATGTTCTGCAATGAAAAAGCCTCAAATACATAAAATCAAACTCTAATAAAATTGAAGAAAGAAATAGATAATGCTACAATAAGAGTTGCTGTTATTAAGAGCTGTCTAATTGGTTCCAACTTATGGTGACCCTATATAGGGTTTCTGAGGAGTGCCTGGTGAGTTTGAATAATAGTAGGAGATTTTAATACACCATTGTCAAAAAGGACACAACAAC
>NW_006413854.1:5784-6199 GCF_000296735.1 Chrysochloris asiatica | reverse complement strand
CTCTGTACATGGATATGTTGGACTGATCTGCCAAGTGGGTCACTCTCTGTATATGAACATATTGGGCTTCTCTGCCATGTAGCTACCTCTCATTTATGGACACTTTGGACACATCTGCCATGTGGCTAGAACTCTTAATATGGAAATGTTTCACTACTCTGTCTTGTACCTAGCTCTCTGTATATAGACAAGTTGAACTCTTCTGCCTTGTAGCTAGAACTCTGTATATGGAAATGTTGCACTACCCTGCCATGTAGCTAGCTTTCTGTATTTATACATTTTGAACTCGTCTGCCATTTAGCTAGCTCTCTGTACATGGATATGTTGGACTGATCTGCCAAGTAGGTAGCTCTCTGTATATTAATATATTGGACACGTGTGCCATGTAGGTAGCTCCAAGTATATGGACACTTTG
>NW_006413854.1:2622-3491 GCF_000296735.1 Chrysochloris asiatica | reverse complement strand
ATCTGCCAAGTAGGTAGCTCTCTGTATATTAACATATTGCACTTGTCTACCATGTAGCTAGGTCTAAGTATATGGACACGCTGGACACATCTGCCATGTAGTTAGAACTCTGTATATGGAAAGGTTGCACTATCTGACATGAAGCTAGCTCTCTATATAGACAAGTTGGAGTCATATTCATTGTAGATAGAACACTGTGTATGGAAATGTTGTAATACTCTGCCATGTAGCTATCTCTCTGTATATGGACATTTTGGACTCTTCTGCATGTAGCTACCTATCTTTACATGGATATGTTGGACTGATCTGCTAAGTAGGTAGTTTTCTTTATATGAACATATTGGACTTGTCTGCCATGTAGCTAGCTCTCAGTATGTGGACACATTGTACACATTTGCCATGTAGCTAGAACTATGTAAATGGAAATGTTGCACTACTCTTACATGGAGCAAGCACTCTGTATATAGACAAGTTGAACTCTCCGCCTTGTAGCTAGAACTCTATATATGGAAATGTTGCCCTACCCTGCAATATAGCTATATCTCTGTATATGGAAATTTTGGATTCAACTGCCATGTAACTTGCTCTCTGTACATGGATATGTTGCACTGATCTGCCAAGAACGTAGCTCTCTGTATATGAACATTTTGGTCTTGTCTGCCACGTAGCTAGCTGTCAGTATATGGACAAGTTTGAATCTACTGCCATTTATGAAGAATTCTGTATATGGAAATGTTGCACTACCTTTCATATAGCTATCTCTCTGTATATGGACATTTTGGATATGTCTGCCATGTAGCTAGCTCTCTGTGCATGGATATTTTGGAATCAACTTCCATGTAGCTAGCTCTCAGGATATGGACACGTTG
>NW_006413854.1:0-602 GCF_000296735.1 Chrysochloris asiatica | reverse complement strand
GAACTCTGTATATGGAAATGTTGCACTACCCTGCCATGTAGCTAGAACTCGGTATATGGATGTTTTGCCCTATCCTGCCATGTAGCTAACTCCCAGTATATGAACATATTGAACTAGTCTGCAATATAGCTAGCTCTAAATATACGGACATGTTGGACTCATCTGCCATGTAGGTAGTATCCTCTATATGGACATGTTGGACTATTCTGCCATGTAGCTAGTTCTCAGCATATGGACACATTGGACACATCTGCTATGTAGCTAGGCCTCTTTATATGGAAATTTTGCACTACTCTGCCTTGTAGCTAGCTCTCTGTGTATGAACATATTTAACTTGTCTGCCATGTAGCTAGCTCTCAGTATATGGACATGTTGGACTCATCTGCCTTGTAGCTCATAATCTGTTTATGGACATGTTGGATTACTCTGCAAAGTAGCTAGCTCTCTGTATATGGACATTTTGAACTCGCCTTCCATGTAGCTATCTCTCTGTACATGAATATATGGACTGATCTGCCAAGTAGGTAGCTCTCTGTATATGAACATATTGGACTTGTCTGCCATGTAGTTAGCTCTCAGTATACGGACATGTTGGACTCATC
>NW_006413853.1:5138-6334 GCF_000296735.1 Chrysochloris asiatica | reverse complement strand
TGAGGTTGGCTCAGGATTGGGCAGTGTTTCGTTCTGCTGTGCATAAGGTCGCTATGGGTCAATACTGACTCAATAGCACCTAACAACAACAACCTACCTGCCTGAAGGTATCTGGGGTGGGCAAAGACGACGCAACAGGGAAGAGGAGGGAAAAAACGTGTAGAATCTCCCTACACTTCCTTTAGCAAATGTCACTGCGCTGCTTTAGTGAAGGTTCCCAGTGCAGGTCTGGCGGTAGCCTCGCCCTCTGAGCTCCACCCTGACGGAAAGGCTGCAGAGGGAGTCCCGTGTCTTGACCGATTTCTAAATCACAGTATTTTCCTTTATACCGTGATTTTTCCTGCGGGAAACTGATGCCCTGACCCTTATGCTAGATCCAGAGCTCTGGTGCGGTTCTGTGAGAGCAGCGTCTCTGCGTTGTCAGCCCCTCCCCCATGGAGCCTGTCCTACCTGACTGCTCTGCAGCCACCAAACTGGAAATCTTAACTTCTTTTATTCAGCATTAATTATTTCGAGAAATAATGTTTGCACGTCATTGCATGTATAAATAATCCATTCCTTTTTATTGATGAGCAGTACTCCACAATGCAGATATATGCACATTACAATCTAATTTGTTTCATTATCCATTTACCTGTTGATAGATATTTGGGGTGTTTCCAGGTTCTGGGTATTACTAATAAAGATGCTATGAACAATCACATACAAGTCTTTGTATGAACATGTATTTATTTTCCCTCTTGATTAAATACTAAAAGTAGAATGACTGGATCAGAGTCATAAATAAGACATATTTATGTTCAACTTTTTAAGAAAATTTCCCAACTGTTTTTAAAACGTTTATATCATTTTACATTCCCACTAGCACTGTATAAAAGTAAGGAACTATTAATTATTGCTGCATATGTTAGTTGAATGGCATTGTGGTTATGTTATTTATTATTTAATAACACTTTCAGGTGTGTATACTTCATACAGATGAAATAAGATAATGTCAGGTATCTGCACAAAGCAAGAGACACTAATAAAAGAACACCATCCATGTGTTGATAACTGTTAAAGAGTAACGGGTACAGGGGATATTGTTGTGTCTCCAACAAGCAATACTTACTCTAGAAATAAAATCTAAATAAAACAATAGTAATACAACAATCAATAATATCCTGATGTTTTTCCTCCCAATTTAGTTTTTTTTT
>NW_006413853.1:3393-4318 GCF_000296735.1 Chrysochloris asiatica | reverse complement strand
AATAAAAGTAACCAATTAATACATTTACAATGTAATGCAACCATCACCTTTGTCTAGTTCCAAAACATTTTCTTTTTTTAAAAAAAACTTACTTTGAATCAGAGAACACTTCTACACTTCATTTCATTACAATGATTTCAGGCCCTTCCATATATCATCAGTTACCAATGTCTACTTCTATTCACTTTAACTGTTGATCTCCTCACTATGTCTTCCACTACCTTTATCTTTCCTGACCCAACCTCCCTCATGTTTCTACTCTCTTTCCAATGAATAATTTTCCCTTCCCTCCCACTCCTAGTAACCATCACAGAATGTCTCTTTTAGCAAGAGAGTCTTTTCTTAACTTTCTACAACAGAGGTCTCATACTCATTTCCCGCCCCCCCTTTGAGCATGTTTTTATTTTTAAACCAATAAACAAAAATGATTTTAAATCATCATCGGATTTTATATATAAAATTCACATTTTTCTAGTATGAGTGTTGGTATTAATGAATGTAAATAATTAAAGAGATAATGGTAAAGGAACTTACTTAGAGTTAAGAAAACAGTCACCAAAAGACACAAAAACAAGGGAATTAGGTAAGGTAGTGGCAGGCTTTAACGTTGATTAGTTGTCTTATATTAGTTTTAAATGCCTTCATCACTTCAGAAATTCACATTAATAAAGTAAAATCCAGGTACATAAAACCAGAACCAAATATATGAAAGTCATAAGCAAAAATATACACTAGCTGGGTTCACTGGTAAACTGAAAGCAGTTTGTCTTTTTGGCCTTTTACCTACACGTAATTCGATAAAAGTTTGTGAATCACTTTGCCTTCATCTAATGAGCCCTAGTAGCACACTGCTAAGTACTCAGCTGCTAATGAAAGGTCAACAGTTCCAACCCATCAGCAACTCTGAGGGAGAAAGACATGAAGT
>NW_006413853.1:0-628 GCF_000296735.1 Chrysochloris asiatica | reverse complement strand
TGGCCGACTGATTGGAAGAGATCCATATTTGTGCCCATTCCAAAGAGAGGTGACCCAACAAAATGCAGAAATCATCGGACAATCTCTTTGATATCCCATGAGAGTAAAGTTTTGGTAAAGGTAATACAGAAACAGCTACAACCAAACATTGACAGAGAACTTCCAAAGGTTCAAGTTGGATTCAGAAGAGGCCGTGACACGAGGGATATCATTGCTGATGTCCGATGGATCTTGGCTGAAAGCAGAGAATATTCAGAAAGATGTTTACCTGTGCTTTACTGATTACACAAGACTTTCGATTGTGTGGATCATGACACGCTATGGACAACATTGCAAAGTACGAGTATTCCGGAACGCTAAATTGTGATCATGAGGAATCTAACCTGGACCAAGAAGCAGTTGTTTGAACAGAACATGGGAACACTGGTTTAAAATTAAACAAGATATGCGACAAGGTTGAATTCTTTCACCATACTAATTCAACCTGTAGCTAAGCAGATCATCTGAGAAGCTGGGTTCTGTGAAGAAAAACTTGGCATCAGGATTGGAGGAAGACTCATTAACAACCTGCAATATGCAGATGATACAACCTTGTGTGTTGAAAGTGAAGAGGACTTAAACATTTACT
>NW_006413852.1:0-6252 GCF_000296735.1 Chrysochloris asiatica | reverse complement strand
AAACCTCTCCCACACACAAACACTAAAAAACAAAACTGAATAAAAAGAGTAGCAGATGTTACCCTTCCTGCATTATACAAAATGTCAGTAATATCTATCTGGCATATATATATATGCCACTTAGGATATCAAATTATGAAAAAAAAATACTGATACAAAAATAGTTTCTTTATATCATGCTCTACAGTAGCAATAAGTACCAAATCTCAAAAATGCATTTTGTAATGGTTGACAAGGAATGTTGAATATTTTTTACTTATGAAAAGAAATAAAGATCAATTGTATATATTTGCAAAGAACATGCATTCTAATTTTGATTGTTATTTCTCTCTCTGATAAATATCACTTTATAATTTTTACTTATTTTCAGTTACATTTTTAATTAGATGTTTTTAAAGTTTAGATCAATGTAGATTCACATGCAGTTGTGATTAATAATCCAGAGAGATCACATGCATGCTTTATCAAGTTTCCTTCAACGGTACATTTTGCAAAATTGCAATACAATAACACAACTAGGATCTTGACTTTTGACAGTCAAGACACAGACCAATTCCATCACCACAAGATCCTTCAACATTTACCCTTTTATATCTCGTATCTACCTTCTTCCTCCAGTTCTTTCCCATATCCAATTCCTATAACATTTCTTTAATTTTGACGTTGATTTCAAGAATGCTATATAAAAAAAAATTTCAAATATATAATGCAATTTGTGATTGTTTGAGATTTGTTTGTCTGTTTTTCACTTGGCTTCATTTCCTAGAAAGTTTATCCAGTTGAATATATCAACAGCCTTGTCCCTCTTATTGCTGAGTAGTGTTCCATGATATGAGTGTGCCAGAATTTACTTTTCTGTTGAAGAACACCTGAGTTGTTTCCAGTTTATGACTATTACTAATAAAGCTGCTATATACATTTACCTTCGTTTTTACAACAGAGGTTATTTTTAGAACTATTTTAGATTTATAGAAAAACTGTGCAGAAAATTCAAATTTCTCATATACCTCCTCCTTTGCATACTTGTTCTCCTATTACCTTCTTGCATTCATGTGTGTATTCCTGTGTAGAAGCTTTTTTTATGGGCACAGGTTTTCATGTCTCTGTGATAAATTAGAACAATAAAATACTGGAAGACTACAATCATATGCTAGCTGCATGGTTAACTTTTTTTAAACAGTGCCCCAGGATTTGCAAAGAGCCTATACTACTATACATTCCTCAATAGTGTAAGAGATCCCATTTCTCTGTATCCTCACAAACATTTGGTATTGCCAAATTGGTATTGGTTGTTGATTTTTTAAATGTTAGTGTTATGTTTTATTTATACTAGTAGTGTGTAATGATATCCTACTGATTTTTTTGTTTGTTTCCCTAATGACTGATGGACTCCTGGTGTGGCACTGTAGGATCTGCGGTTTACTGTGAACAACAAGGTCAGCAGTTCATATCCTTAGAGACCCTATACAGGGTCACTATGAATCAGTACTGACTCGACGGCACTCAACAACAAGTGACTAACAATATTGTCCATCTTTTCATGTGCTTATTTTTTATCCATATCTATTTTATCCATTGTCTAATTGAATTATTCATTTTTCTTTAACATTGAGTCTAAAAGCTCTTTATATATTGTAGATACTGCTCCCTCGCCAGGTATGTGGTTAGCAAATATTATTTCTACTCTATAATTTTCTCATCATCCTCTATGCAAGATCATTTGCAGACAAAGTATGTTACTTTGTTGGGTTTTCACTTATCATACTTTTCTATTTTATAGATTGTACTTGCTGTATCAAGTCTAAGGACTCTAGAAGACAAACAATTTCTATTTAGTTTCTAAAATAAATATACAATTTTATATCAAAGTTTGTGATTTATTTACAATTACATTTGGCAGGATATAGAGTTTACATTAAGAACTGTTGATAAAATGACAGAATTCTCATCTTCAATGTGAAAGACCAAGGTTTAAGTACAAGTCGATGTTCCTCTTGGATAGTCACAACTCAGATGTCAATGGAAGCTTGTATGTTGCTATGTAACAAACAACACAGAACGCATCAGATGGAGCTTCTGAACTAAGATGGAATAGGCAAAAGGCCTGGTGATCTACTTTAGGAAATCAGCCAATGAAAACCTTATGGATCACTCAATTCATTCCATAATCTATCATGGGGGTGAAAGGGGACCGGGAAGCATTTTGTTGCATCATGCAAGAGGTTGACCTGAGGTGGGAGTAGGCTCAAGGGCAGCTAACAACAGTGGATGTCTAAAGTACTCCATCACCATTTGCTGAAAAGGTTATCTATACTCCATCAAATCTGTTTGCATCTTTGTCACAATTCAACTAGGCATATATATGTTAGTCTATTATTTCTGGATACTCTATTCTTTTTCATTTGTGTATGTGTCTGTCCCTCCATCTGCAGCACAAAATTTAAGTGCTGAATTTTTATAATCATGATAGCTATATACTAATGTAATATATAGATATAATGATATATCTCACTTTATTCTTCGTTAAATCATTTTTTTAGATACTAGTTCCTTTGTGTTTTATTTTTTGCAAAAATTATGGCATAAAACCAACCTCCCACAGCCCTCTTAATCAATAATTTATTGTAATGGTAACATAGAGCCCAGACACCATACTCCCAGTTATGGAATTTATTAGGGAAGTTAACAGGTTATTCAATACAGGATCAGAAAATGCTCAGGGCACAGTTCTTCCAGTCGGCTGCTGATAGAAGTCCGTAGGCACTCCACCATAAGCCTCAGCCTGAAGGCACATGACTCTTGCTCCGAGGGTCAGCAAACCTAGCTCCCCGATTTCAGTATCTGGAGACACTCCATTCCACAAGCAAGCTAGGAATCCCACTGCTCTGTATTGTGCTCTGGTTCTTGGTTCTGATACTGCTGCTCCTCCGACACTACTCCACTATCACAATTTTCTGTCCCGGGATCAAGCAGGTTGAATATGCAGAGATCATGCATTCCATTCCTGGCTCTTCTACTTTGATGGCAGTGAGGTCCTCCCTCTTGCTTCTGAGATGGTTCATTTCATACCCATGCACGTTCTGGTAGTGTAGTGGTTATGTATTGGGCTGCTAACATCAGGGACAGCAATTCGAAACCACCAGTTGTTCTGCAGGAGAAAGATGAGGCTTTCTGCTCCCATAAAGATTTATAGACTCAGAAACCCTATGCAGGGTCGCTATGAGTCGGAACTGACTCCACGGCACATAACAACAACAACAAGAGTTTTTACAATTACAATCAACTCTGCTAACACCCATAGCAGAATCATGTCATCCCATCGGCAGGCATTTTCTCTCCACCTCTTACCCATAGATTTTCTCTAAGGACACAGGACAACCAGTGGAAGTGGGATGTTATTAGGAAGGAGTTTTAAGGAAATTGAAAACAACATTGTAGAAAAGTATCAGAAAAGTTTTGCCAAGATTGTCACAACTGGAAATGTAGAAGACATGAAACTAAAGGGGAGGGGGGGAGCAGTTAATCTGACATTTCAGGAACAGAGGACCCTAGGACTATCCAGAGGGAAGAGCAGGAGAGGAGTGAGGTGTCCTAACTAGGAAAGTGGTGACAAGAGAGATGGCAGCAGAGGTGATGGCATAGAGAAACAGAGCAGCGGAGGACAACAGGCCCATGGACTGAGAAAGGCAGCATGCCTGTTGGCAGAAGACTGGCTTGCAAAATATGCTCTTCAGACATTTAAATGAATATTTTCATTGTGATATATGTACATCAAATTTTGTTTGTTTGTTTTAAAAAAGGTAATATTGTTAGCTGATGGTGCATGGAGGGGATTATAATCACTGCAATGATTTGTTGAATGTAAAACTGATGAACTGCCTGGTAAACCTTCACTCAATTCACAATAAAAGCTTTTGAAAAAAAAGTTGTGCAAAGAATTTTTTTCCATGGAGATGATGCTCCTGATCATTTAAAAATATTATCAAGGGTTGCCTACAAGAATTTTGTCAGGAAACCTTACCCCATCCATCCCATAGCCTGGATCTTGCCCATTCAAATGTCTTTTTGCTCCTAGAACTCAAAAAACATTTAAAAGCAGTATGATTTGAGTCCCATGCCAAAATTGTTGTTATGATTTGGTATAAATAGGAAAACACAGAATTTTTAAGGAAAGGTTAGAGTAGTGGAAACATCACCTTCAGAAGTGAATAGACCTAGATGGAGGATATGCTGACAAATAATAACTTCACTTTTTAAAACTTTTTATTGTGAACTGAGTGAAGGTTTACAGAACAGATCATCAATTTTACATTCATCAAATCATAGACTTGCTTTCAATGGCAGCAAGCCTCTAAATATAAACTCAGTTATCCCACTTCCTCCCTGTGATTCTTGTTTCCATTCTACCTTATTTCCCAATCCTTCTGAATTTTATTCTTAGGTAAATACTGCCCTCCTGATCCTCAATGGTTGACCATTCTATATGTGCATATGTCATTAATGCTGTTGTCTCTCCTATATACCTACCTACTGCTTGACTTAAAATTGATCCATGAGGGTGAATTCAGTTCCAGACCCAAGGGATGACTAAGAACATAGTCTCAGGTTCCTCTCATCTCTTTCTTACCAGTGAGCCTGGTCTTTTTTATAATTTAGAGATTTTTAAAAACATTTCCTCCCACTCTATCCAAAACCTTCTAATGTGACCCCTTTCAGAAGAGTTGGTAGTGGTAGCTAGAGACCATATAGCTTTACTGGTTTCAGGATTATGAAGACTGATGTTAACAAGTTTCATTAGTCCATTGGGCTGTTTCCAGGCACTTTCAATTTTCATCATTCTTCTGTCCTCTGCATAGGAAGTAACCAATACTTGCATCTTAGATGGTCAACAGCTTTTAAGATCCCAGTTACTACTCAAAAAGTAGGATTTAGAACATTGTCCTTGTGACTTATGTTATCCCAATTGATCATGGTGTCTCATGAGACTATTGTCCTGAGCCCCCAAACCCTGTAATTCTTTCCCTCAAGGTGTTTAGTAATGTTTAAGAGGTTTTCAAAATTTATCCCCCATATGTTCTACCATAAAGTCCTAGTTTGGCATTGTAGGATAAGCACTTAGATATTGGTTACCTAAAATAAGGGACGATGGAGGCATGAAGTGACTGGCTTACAAGGTTTCAAAAGAAAATTTAGTTTAAGAATGTGGTGGGAGGGGAGAGTGTCCCCACTGAATAGTTTTCATCTTGTTTAGATGGGTCTGGTGAAAAGAGATGGGGATAAGATTCTTATGATTCAATAGTGAGTAATTGTTATAATGACTAATTGCGACTCTCACAATTGTAAAGGTAGAAGTTTTGTAACAAAAACAGGGGAGTAGTTAATTTTACAGTCCAGAAACAAAGGACCCAGGACCATCAAGGGAGAAGAGCACAAGCACAATGCAGGAGCTTATCCAGAGAAGCAGGGACACCAGAGATGGAGGCAGAGATGGGGACATGGAGAGAGGGAGCAGCTGAGGACTCTAGATTCATGGAAAGTGAGGGACTAAGAGATGGCAGCCAGGACACAAACCTGCAGAAGGTGCCCTTTGGTGGTAAATTATTGTATATGCCTGAGTGTTAAAAAAAAAAAAAAAAAGCTAAAGTGAATAGACAGAAATCCTGTTATATGATGGTACATGGAGGGGATTATAATCATTTAAATGAAACAAGATGTATGATTTATTGAATGTAAAACTGATGATCTGCCAAGTAAGCTTTCACTCAATTAACAAAAACTTTAAAAAAAGAAAACAAAAAAATTAACCTGTTATATTTGGTCAAACATTTAATTAACTCACCCCTAATGTGATGGCTTCCAACCTTTGTATTCCAATCACCAGTAATGATCAATACATCTTGATTGCATGTTTGATTAGTTTCAGATTGGAGAAGTTGGTAGAATTCTTCTGCTTCATCCTCATTGGCTTTAGTGGTTGGTGCGTAAATTTGAATAATAGTGGTATTAACTGGGCTTCCCTATAGGTGCATGGATATTGTCCTATCACATACAGCATTGTACCTCATGATTGATCTGAATATGTTCTTTTTGATGATGAATGCAACACCATTCCTCTTCAATTTGTCATTCCCGGCATAGTAAACCATGTGGTTGTCAGATTCAAAGTGGTCAGTACCCATCCATTTTAGCTCACTAATGCCTAATATATTGATGTTTGTGCATTCCATTTCATTTTTGACAATTTCTCATTTT
>NW_006413851.1:5017-6338 GCF_000296735.1 Chrysochloris asiatica | reverse complement strand
AACTTCTTGCCTTCAAAGCTGCCTGATAAATTTCACGATGCCACTGTTGGTTGTTTTGGTGTACCTCAGGATTTAATTTAATTTTTGGCCTGTTTTGTATTTAAACTCTCTTTCCCTCTCCACACTCCTTGTTCTGGCCTTTTCGCTATTAAAAAACAGGTCAGGGCTGGCTCTTGGGCTGAGAGTATCTGTGTGCATACTTGGCAGAAGAATCCACCAGTGGTGGGGGTAGGGAGTGCCCACTCACTCTGGAGCCCCCTCTAGTCACCAGAATGGAGGTGCACAAACAGTGGGAGGGACCAATGAACAGATACTAAAAGAAAAAAAAAAATCAGAACAAAGCAAAACCAACAAAGTGTATTGTCTACATTTGCTCTGAGGTTCCCGCAGCATTATTCTGTGGTGGGTCTGTTCCCCCACTTGGTCTTGCCGTTTGGTCTCACCCAAGTTGTTGGTTCCAGGACACTGTGCCTAGCGGGTTATAAAATACATGATTTCTTACTCCCGCTATAAGTTCCACTAGCTATAAGCCTTCAAACTTTTAAAATATTACTAGATGATGTGGTTCAGAGTTTTAGATCTCTCCTCTGAACCCTCTTCACCTGGTATTCTGTGTTAATCCTGATGGCGAATTTCACTGCACCTCTACCCTATCCACCATCAAGCCCCACCACCTCTGCCTTGGTTTGAATCTGGCAGTTCCATGCCGATGTATTGTTGCAGCTGTTTTTCCATGATTAGCATAATTTTATGTTCATGTAGTATTGATGATACTGTCCTATGATTTCTGCATTCCATTGTGTCACCTCTTTGGAATTGGCACAAGTAAGGATCTCTTCCAATCAATTGACCAGGTAGTTGTCTTCTAAATTTCTTAGCATAAATGAGTCAGTATCTCCAGTGCTGCATCAGTTTGTTGAAAATTTTAAATTTGTATTTCATGAAATCCTGGAGCCTTGTTCTTTGCCTTTGGTGCATTTTGTACTTCTTCCTTCCATACCATTGGCTCTTGATCCGATGCTACCACTTGAAATGGTTGAATATCAATCATTTCTTTTTGGTATAATGACTCTGTCTATATTCCTTTTATCTTCTTTTGATGCTTTCTGTTTTATTGAGTATTTTCCTGAAAGAATCCTTCAGTATTGCAAGGTGAGGCTTGCATTTTTCCCTCAGTTCTGAACCGGTTTTTCCCGTATGGTATTTTAACTCCAGATCTTTGAGAATTTCATCATTATATTTGGCTTTTTGTTTTTTTAACATTTTTTTTGTGAATTTTGTGAAGGTTAACAGACAAGATCATCGGCTTTACTTTCAACCA
>NW_006413851.1:3098-4608 GCF_000296735.1 Chrysochloris asiatica | reverse complement strand
TCATCTCATAACTCTTCTGGTTTTCAGTTATTAGTGTCTAATGCATCAAATCTGTACTTGCGATGATCTCTAAATTCAGGTGGTAAGAAGTTTAAGGTCATATTTTGATTCTCATAGACTTGTTTCAATTTTCTTTAGCTTCAGTATGAACTTGCATATGAGTAATTGATGGTCTGTTCCGCAGTTTGCCACTGGCTTTGTTTGGGCTGATTACGTAGAGCTTTTCCATGTCTCTTTCCACAGATGTAATCAGTTGGATTTCTTAGTAGCAAACAAACTAGTTTCTTAAGAAATTCAAAATGGTAACTTACTTCATTCAGATTATCCTTTTTCTCCCTTGGTTCAAACACTTATGCTTATACTTCTATTTGGAAAGTGCAACAATATGGTTGGGGTAAAAGATAACAACAGTGCACTGTATCTTGCAATGTACACTACTTAGGATACCACAGGAAGAGAAGGAAATAAACCTTTCAAAGAATGAATGCTGTGGGTAGGAAGAGGGGCATAGGAATTTCAGAGATTCCTAATTGTAATTAAAGAGGAGGTATAGGAGTCTGGTGTGGCATGGTGGTTTAATGTAGTGGACTGAAAAGTTTGAACCACAAGGTTGATGGTTCAAGCTCACCAGCCACTCCTCAGAAATCCCATACAGGATCACTATGGGTCAGAACCAACACAACAGCACCTAACAACAACAACATAGATTTGAAACAGGCTGGAGCCTAAATGACTATAGCAGAACTTGGCTGTATAACTTTTTTTAAAAAATGAACCTGCAAAAGAGATTAAAATTAAAGTTAATTCTGTGTGCATCTCTATTTGAGTATTTCAAAAAGCTTAATGAAGCAGTTAGTCTGTTTTCCAGGAACAATTAAATAATACATGCGGCATCATGAATAAACAGAAAATCTAAATTGACTACTTAGTCATGTAAAGAAAAACAAAAATGGAAGCAGTTTTCAATGAGTTGGGCCCAAATCAAATAATTTCACTTGATTTTTTTCAGGAAACTGGTACTTACCAAATTTTCAAAGTTTATTCAATAGAAATGTACGTATTGATTTTGCAAAATGAACAAATTTGACTAAAATCTCATGGGAGTAGGAAAGAGAAGTAGATTAAACACCTTGGTTCTTTGGTTGGAAACAGTCCTAAATGAAAGATCAGGAAACTAATGGAGAAGAGAGTTTCAGGAAAGAAAAATCTGACAAAGTAGGTAATTACTAAAATGCAAGAATGGGAGGAGGTGGGGCTTGATGGCGGACAGGGTAGAAGTGCAGTGAGGATCTCTGGCAGCAATAGCACAGAATACTGGATGAAGCAGGTTCAGGGGACAGTTCCAGAAATCTGAACCATATATATAGGAATGTTTCGAAACTTTGAAGTGTTATTGCCAATGGAATTTGTAGTGGAAGCAAGAAATCTTGGGGTTTCAAATTTGCCGGGTTCAGTTGCCCTCAGAGCTGGAGCCGCCATCTTGAGCAAGACCAAGCGGGGAAGAATTAGA
>NW_006413851.1:0-2068 GCF_000296735.1 Chrysochloris asiatica | reverse complement strand
GCTTTGGAAATGCCTGAGAAGGAATTCAGAAAAATGATTATAAAATGTATCAAAACACTACATGGAGTTGAGAAAAATAAGAAGTCAGGAAAGCGCTTCAGGAACAATCAAGTTAGATACAGCACTGGAAACAATTAAAAACCTACAGAAAGCTGTACAAATAATTACTAATAAATATCAGAAATGGACAGTACATTGAAAGGGCAAAGGAGTAGAATTGAAAAGATGGAAGCCACTACTAGTGAGCTAGAAGACAAATCTTTCAAAACTACTAAGATAGAAGAACAAGCAGAGAAAAAGATTTTTAAAAATTTGAATAAGGTCTAAGATTAACGTTGGACACCATGAAGAGGAATAACAAGTGTTATTGGCATTCTGGAACAGAAAGAATCGCACAGGTCCACAGAGGAGATCGTTGAATAGCTAATGGAAGAAAAATTCCCTAACATCCTGAAAAGTTGAAAGATAATCTTTCAAGAAGCTCAATGAACCCCAGGAAGTGTAGACCCCCAAATAAAACCACCAAGACATCATAATCAAGCTCTCCAAAATCAAAGATAAGGAGCTTTCTAAAAGCAGCTAGGGAAAAGAGAAGCGTCACATACAAAGGCAAGCAAGTCAGATTAAGTTTGAATTTCTCAGCAGAAACCATGCAGGCAAGAAGGCAATGGGGAGACATATATAATACCCTGAATAAAAGAAACTGCCAACCAAGAATCCTCTACCCAGCAAAGCTGTCAATCAAATACAAAGGTGTAATCAAAACATTACAGGATAAACAGAAGCTAAGGGATTTTGCCAAAAACAACCCTGTACTGCAAACATCCTAAAGGGAGTTCTGTGGACTGAGACCCAACAAGAACAAGTAACAACCAGATATTGACATACATGGCAGCACCTCCCAGAACTCAATCAACAAATGGAAGAGTCAAGAACAGAACAAAACTATAAAAACAAATTCAGAGGATCTGGGAGGTCAATCTATGATCAAAACAATTACAATGTGAAAGAAAATAAACATGTAGGAACAGAGATCCAGGTGGTAAGAAGGACAGGTAGACTGCAGGATAAAATAGAGGGAAAAGTTAATGGGTTATAAGGTAACTTCAAAGAAAATTAGTGCCAAGAAAATGAAAATCCAAGAACATGGAAGCATTAAAACTATGAGGAAACTGACAATAAAGAACACACACAAAAAAACCATGAACTCAGCACAGGAAGACTTGCAGAACAAAGATACTAGCAGCAGCACAAAAAACATATGACAGAAATCAATGCATACCTATTGATAATTACACTGAATGTAAATGGATTAAATACACAAATTAGAGACAGAGAATTGCAGAATGGATAAGAAAACAAGATACTTCAATATGCTGTATGCAAGAGAAACACCTTACACACAAAGACAAAAACAAACTAAAAGTCAAAAGATGGAAAAAAATATATATACAAAGCTAATTATAATAAAAAAAAACGAGCAGGAGTGGCAATACTAATCTCTGATAAAATAAACTTTATGGCAAAAACCAGCATAATAGATAAAGGTGGACATTATCTCATGATTAAAGGGACACTTGAACAAGATGTCAGAACCATAATAAATATCTATGCTCCCAATTAAAGAGCTCCAAAGTATATAAAGCAAATTCTAATAGATTTGAAGAAAGCAATAGATGAATCTGCAATAATAGTTGGCATATGTAATACACCATTTTATAAAGTGGATAGAACAACCAGAAAGAAACTTGACAAAGACACAGAGGAACCTAAACACAATCAGCCAACTGGACCTCATAGATGTGTACAGAGCATTCAACCCAACATCCATACAATACATATTCTTTTCCAGTGTGCATGGAACATTCTCCAAAATATACCATATGTTATACCACAAAACAAGCCTCCAAAAATTTACAAACAGCAAAATAACTACAAACCATCTTCTTAGACCACAATGCTATCAAATTAGAAATCAACAACAGGAAGTCCAAGGAAATAAAGTCAAATAACTGTCAAATTGAATTACAGCCAGTTGAAAAGTGACTGGGTAATAGAAGAAATAAAA
>NW_006413850.1:5198-6457 GCF_000296735.1 Chrysochloris asiatica | reverse complement strand
CGGAAACCCTGTGTAGGGTCGCTATGAGTCAGAACTGACTCCACTGCACACCACCACCACGACAACAATATATATGTATATTGATTATACATATATATTGTTGTTGAGTACTGTCGAGTCAATTCCTACTGATAGTGACCCTGTATAGGGTTTCTGATGAGTGGTTGGTGAGTTTGAATGGCGGACCTTGCATTCAAACCTGCCTTGAGATCATGTATACATGTATATACATGCACACATATGTGCCTACACACATATATACATGCATATATGTATATACATACATACACATATATACACATACATCCTGGTGTGGCACTGTAAGTTAGTGCACTGGACTGCAAAGTCATTTGAACTGCAAAGCTGGCAGTTCAAGTTCATTAGCTGCTCCTTTGAAACCCTATACAGGGTAGCTATGAGTCAGAACTGATTTGATGGAACTTAACAACACATGTAGGCATATATATGGAGTTCTGGAGTGCACCTCAGGGTTGTGCTCTGGACTGAAAGGCCAGGTTGGACTGCAATGTCAGTATGAATTCACCAACCACTTCTTGAAACCCTACATAGGGTCTCTATGAGTTGAAACCAACATGATGGCACTTAACAACAACAACAACAACAACTATATATATATTTGTGTCTGTTGGTGTGTGTACCTCCTGGTATGACACTATAAGATCAACACTGGACTACAAACCACGGGTCAATAATTCAAACCAGCTGCTCCTTGAAACCCTATACAGAGTTTCTAGGAGTAGAAGCAGTGGACTGTGAACCAGAAGGTCAGTCATTTAACCCACTGGATGCTCCCTAGGACAAAGATGAGGATCTCTACTCCCTCAAAAATTTACAGCCACAGAGACCCTAGAGAGGATCACTATGTGTCATAACCTACAGGATGTCAGTTAACACCAACAAAATATATAAATTCCATGGAATCAATGCTGACTCATAGCAACCTTGTATAGGGTTTCTGAAGAGTGGCTGGTGGGTTTGAACAAACAACCCTGTGGTTCAAACTGACCTTGTGGTTCAGTGCATTATCCTGCAGCACCACACTATACATCCATATACGATTGTTGCTGTTGGTGTTAAGTGCCATCAAGTTGTTAATTCAGACTCATTGTGACCCTGTATAGGGTTTCTAAAGAGAGGCTGGTGAGTTTGAACCACCTACCTTGCAGTTCAATTAACCTCACAATACTTCACTGCTTATCCTACAGTGCTACAACAGGACTCTATATTTATGCATACAG
>NW_006413850.1:2188-3257 GCF_000296735.1 Chrysochloris asiatica | reverse complement strand
CAGATTTACCTAAAGAAATATGTCACTTGATTTTTTTGAGGGTTGCTTTTATGTGTGTTGATCAATGATCCAAGAAAAATGAAGTCTTTGAAAACTTCAATCTTTTTGCCATTTATAATGATGCTATTTATTGGTCCAGTGCTGAGGATTTTGGTTTCTTTACATTGAAGTGTAGCCCATCTTGAATGCTCTGGTCTCTGATCTTCATCAGTAAGTATTTTTAGTCCTCTGAGCTTTCAACAAAAAAGGTTGTATCATCTACATATCACAGTTTGTTAATTCCTCCAATCCTGATGTTATGCTTTTCTTCATATATTCCAGTTTCTCAGATTATTTGTTCAGCATACAGATTGAATAACTATGGTGAAAGAATACAACCCTGAAGTACACCTTTCCTAATTGTAAACCATTAAGTGTTCCCTTGTTCTATTTTGAAAAAAAAAACAAAAAAAACCAAAACCTGTTTCTTTGCCTATATACAGCTTCCTCATGAGCACAATCAAGTGTTCTGGAACACTCATTCTCCACAATGCTGTCCATAGGTTGTAATGATCCACATAATTGATAGCCTTTGCATAGTCAGTAAAGTACAGGTTAACATCTCTGTGGTATTCTCTGCTTTCAGTCAAGACACATCTAACGTCAGCATGATAGCCCTCATTCCATGTTGTCTTCTGAATCCAGCTTGAATCAAAGGAAGTTTCTGCCAGTGTATGTTAATAGTAATTTTTGAATTATCTTTTACAAAATTTTGTTGCAGGGGATATTAATGATGTTGTCCAATGACTTTTGCATTCCATTGGGTCATCTCCTTTTGAAATGGACACAAATATAGTTATTTTCCATTCATTTGGCCACATAGTTGTCTTCCAAATTTCTTAGCATAGGTGAGTGAATGCCTCCAGTGCTGCATTAGTTTGTTGAAAGGTTTCAATGGGTAGTCCATTAATTCCTGTAGACTTGTTCTTTGCCAATCCCTTCAATGCACCTTGAACTTCTTCCATCCTTAAAATTGCTCTCAATCATATGCTCTTTCTTCAAATGGTTGAACATCAACCATCTCTTTTGG
>NW_006413850.1:0-748 GCF_000296735.1 Chrysochloris asiatica | reverse complement strand
GATATTCTGGTGTTTTCATCATGTTTCAATATTCTGCTACTGAGAGTTTTCCACTGTTATTCATAAGATTTTCACTGACTGATTATTAAGAAGCAATCTGCCTCATCTTTTTCCTAGTCTGTCTTCATCTTTAAGCTCAGCTGAAATTTATCCACTGTGGGTGACCCTGTTGGTATTCAAAATATCCATAGAATAACTTCCAGAATTACAGCAACACTCAAGTCACCATAGTATGAAAAATGTAGACTGGTGGAGCAGACCATATCAGTGAGTTAAACAGGGATGTGGTGGGAGTCACTACCCTTACATCCTTCCACTCCTTGATAGCAGCACTACTCTTTGAAAATTTTCTAGGTATGTGGTGTTGCATTTGGTTTACAATTTTCCTAGTATAGGTAATCCTAATGTCTTCCACTCAATGTTCCCAACCATAATAGACCTTATTCTACATTTCACTGATACAGTATGGAATACAGTCATTTACTGAGTATGTCTATTCTGATTATGCATTCTGGAACTGGGCAAATCACTCTGTACAGTGTCCCAATGGTCCCACAGAAAGGTGGACCTTAGCTAAGACTTCATTAATCACTTGACCTCCATGTACCCCACATTGACTGGTCAACTCCAGTAATATTTTTAGTTTCCTGGATTTAGTGTCAATTCACACCCAGTGTCCAGCTGTTGTTGTTGTTGTTAGGTGCCATTGAGTCAGTACCAATCCATAGCGACCTTATGCACAGCAGAA
>NW_006413849.1:4809-6267 GCF_000296735.1 Chrysochloris asiatica | reverse complement strand
TGTACAACACTATACATTTCCTTATATCTCAGCAACCAGCAGAGTAAGCATTAATTTTAATTTTAAGCAATGCTATAAATTCTACTTTCATTTACTTCTGAAATATTCCAGTAAAATCTTTATTCTTGTGGCAGCCCTTCTGCAAGATATCCATGATGAGTGTAGGCAGTGACAAACAGCAAACTGTGTCAAACTCTGCAATGACTCTGACACCCTCCCATTTCTTCATTTTATCCGTTTCTCTAGAGTAAAACTGATAAAATTCACTACTGAGAATCCTGTAAAATTTACATTGTACTTTAAAATATAGAATAATAGTTCTCTTGGATGGGGAAAAAAGTCAAAACTGGCATTTATTTTATTTGTTCTGATTCTGCAAGCACTCTTGCACTGTCTATATAAATTTATGGAGTAATTCTACCAAGCCAGAAAACTGAAATTGTTAGTCCAATTGCAAAATTCAAATTATTTCAAAATATTTTCCTTCTGTTCTTTACCAGTGTGTGTGTGTGTGTGTGTGTGTGTGTGTGTTTCTATCCAATACAAGCTTCTCTTGGCAGAAAACAAAAATCAAAACCCACTGTTCTCAAGTCAGTTTCAACTCATAGTGATCCTATAGAAGAGAGTACAACTGCACTATAGTGTTTTCAAGGGAGTAAATCTTTATGAAAGCTGAATATCTCTTCTTTTTTTCTGTACAGTGGCTGGTTAGATCCAACTACTGACTTTTCTGTTAGCAGCCTGAATCAGTGAGCCACTGATTCAGTGAATTCACTGAATTACTGAATCAGTAAACCTCCTTTTGACAGAAGGCAAGAACAATTTCTTTCTATCTCCTTTGGGATATATTGATATCTATTTAAAGCAGGGCTTTGAACTGGTTCATTCCTTGGGAACTCCAAGGGAAAGTGGAAATCATCAAACAATTAATATCACATACAAGTAAAATTTTCCTGAAGAGAATTCAAAGGTAGTTGGAACAGTGCATCTACAGGGAATTGACAGATTCACAAGAAGACTTGGAACTATAGATATCATTCCTGATGTCAGATGGATCCTGGTTGAATGCAGAGAATACCAAAAAATATCTTTACTTGTGCTTTATTGACTAGTCATAGGCTTTCAACTGTGTGTACCATGACAAACTATCGATAACATTGTGATGAATGGGTACTCCAGAACACTTAATTGTGCTCATGAGGAACTTGTGCATAAATCATGAGGCACTTGTTTGAATAGAACAAAGGGATATTGAATGGTTCAAATTAGTGCACCAGGTTGTACCCTTGGTTCTGCAGGTTAATGCACTGGACTGTAAGGTTACATTGAACTGCAAGGTGGGTGGTTCAAGCTGCTCCTTGGAAACCCTATACAGGTTGTTATAAATCAGAACTGACTTGACAACACTTAACAACAACAAAATTCAAAATGCATGCTTAGGAAACAATTTTAGAAACT
>NW_006413849.1:2181-3389 GCF_000296735.1 Chrysochloris asiatica | reverse complement strand
TCAGAACTGAACGGCAGAAAAAAAAGTACAGTGAACTGTATACAAGCTCATCTCCTAATCACTCTTACCATGAGGCAATTTGTAAGTGCCTAAAAATAAACAACATTCAACAATCAACTTAATACAAATAAACAGCATCACAATGTCTAAAAAGCAGCAGAAATTTTCTATTCACATAAAGAAACAAGACAGAATAGATCAAACAAATGACTAAGAGACAGAACTAGAAAGTGATTTTGAGTATAAATAGGCATTGGAAATACATTACAAAGAATTCAAGAGGATCATATTTAGATACCTCCAAATAATTGACAGAAATGTCACGTAAAACAAGGAAGAATTCAGAAAATAACTACAGAAACAGTCAAACATAATATATTAAGGATTTGAGGAAATAGAAATCTTGTAAATACATTTTCAGAAGAATTTCAGAAATGGACAAAACATTGAAAGAGCAAAACAGTAGATTTGAATCAATGGAAGACAGAATTAGAGAGAATTAATATCAGTACTAGTAAACTTGAAGAGCATTCAGAAATAAAAGAAAAAGTATGAAGAAAGCCTGAGATTCCCATAGTACAACATGAAGATAAATAATTTACTGGTGATCAGAATTCCTGAACAGAAAGAGACAAAGAAAAGCATTGAAAAGATAGTCTAAGAGCTGTGGAAAGAGAATTTCCTTAACATCCTGAGAGATGTAAAGAAAAACATGCTAGATACTGAGTGAACTCCAAACAGGATAGAACCCAAAATAAAATCACCAAGACATATCATAATCAACCTCTACAAAAGCACAGATAAGAAAGAATCCTGAAAGCAGCTTGAGAAGAATGAAATAAAACCAGTAAGCTTAACTTCTGCATTCTTAGCAGAAACATGTAGGTAAGAAGGCAGTGGGGAAATATACAAACCTCTGAAAGAAAATATTGTCAACCAAGACTCACATACACAGCAAAACTTCCCTTCAAATATGAAGGCAAAATTAGAACATTTGCATATAAATAGAAATCAAAGGAATTTGTAAAAACCGGGGCAACTTTAGAAAAAATATTAAGAGGAGTCCTTTGGATTCAGAACCAACAACAGGAGACAACAAGTGGAAATTTATAAAAATGGCAACAATATTCAGATTTCAATCCAGACCTATAATAATGAAAATAGGGAATTATAGATATCAATTTATGATGACACCTACAAAGCAAAAA
>NW_006413849.1:0-621 GCF_000296735.1 Chrysochloris asiatica | reverse complement strand
ATTATAACTCAAATGTGGTCTTCCTTATTCACTGCTCAACTTTCACAAGCATACGAGATTATTGAAAATACCATGGCTTAGACTGAGTCCTCAATAGCGCCTCAGTCCTCAATCTGCCATCTTTACTCTTCAATAATTTCAAGAGCTTTTGTTAAATAGATTTGCCTAATGAACTATGTCTTTTGATTTCTTCACTGTAACTTTCATGAGTGTGTATGGCAGATCTAAGCAAAATGAAGTCTAACAAATTAAATTGTTTCTCCATGTATCATTATGTAATTTATTGGTTTAGTGGTGAGCCTTTCAAAGTTCTTTACATTGAAATTCAATCCATTCTAAAGGTTATGTTTATTAATTTTCATCAGTAAACACTTTAAGTCCTCTTCTCTTTAAGCAAGCAAGTTTGTATCATTTGCATATTGCAGGCTGTTAATGAGTCTTCCTCCAATCCTGATGCCACATTCTTTTTCATATAATTCAGCTTCTTGGATTACATATTTAGCATATTAAATAAGTATGGTGAAAAGTCTGGTGCACACCTTTCCTAATTTTAAACCACTCAGTGCTTCCTTGTTGTGTTCAAGTAACTACCTCTTTGTCTATGTACAAATTCCACATTAG
>NW_006413848.1:5116-6195 GCF_000296735.1 Chrysochloris asiatica | reverse complement strand
CTACAAACCTCAAGGTCAGCAGTTCGAAACTACCAGCTGTTGCGCAGGAGAAAGATGAGGCTTTCTGCGCCCGTAAAGATTTACAGCCTCGGAAACCCTGTACAGGGTTGCTATGAGTCGGAACCGACTCCGTGGCACATAACAACAACATTTTATTGTTAGGTGCCATCAAGTCACTTGCGACTCATAGGGCCCTTTGGATAACAGAACAAAGCATTCCTCGGTTTATGCCACCCTTAAAATTGTTACATTTGAGCCCATTGCTGCTACCACTGTGTCAATCCATTCATTGGGGTCTTCTTTTTAAGTGACCCTACACTTTATCAGGAGTCCTGGTGTGGTGTTGTGGGTTAATGCGCCAGACTACAAAGTCATTTAAACTGCAAGGTCGGCATTCAAGCTGTTGAGATCCAACTCAACAGCACTTAAACAACAACAACAACAACACTTTATCAAAGGAGCTCTGGTAGCGTAGTGGTTACGAATTGGGCTGCAAACCACAAGGTCAGCAGTTCAAAACTACCAGCTGTTCTATGGGAGAACGATGAGGCTTTCTGCTCCCATAAAGATTTATAGCCTGGGAAACCCTGTACAGGGTCGCTATGAGTCACAACTGACTCCGTTGCACATAACCACCACCACACTTTATCAGGATTCCTGGTGTGGTGCTATAGGATAAGCACTCGACCGCGAGGTCAGTTTGAACTGCAAGGTTGGCAGTTTGAACTCACCAGCCACTCCTCAGAAACCCTTGTACATAGTGGCTATGAGTCAGAACTGACTCGACAGGACTTAACAACAACAACACTTTACCAAGCATAATGTCCTTTTCCAGGGACTGGTTCCTCCTGATAAAATGTCCCAAGTATGAGAGACACAGCCATGCCATTCTTGCTTCTAAGGAGCATCCTGGTTGTATTTCTTCTAAGATAGATGTGTTTGTGCTTCTTGCAGTCCACAGTAATTTCAATATTCTTCTGCAGCACAATAACTCAAATGCACCGGTTCTTTTACATCCTTCCTTATTCGTTGTTCAACTTTCCCAGGCATATGTGACTGTTGTTGTTGATAGGTGACAT
>NW_006413848.1:3683-4156 GCF_000296735.1 Chrysochloris asiatica | reverse complement strand
TGCTACCTCTTGAAATGGTTAAATATCAAGCATGTCTTTTTGGTACAGTGATTGTATATTCCTTACATCTTCTTTTGATGTTGTCTCAATATGTTGCCCATATTTAAACAAACCATGAGGAAGCTAAGACTGCCTCTGGGCCCCTGCCCCCAATTCCTTGGGTCTGGGCCCCAGAAGGCTTCAAAACAAACACACAGCAAAGGTGGGTGGGAGGGTGAGGCACAGTGGTGGAGTGATGTTCCATCTCACCTGTTCCTGAACCAGGCTGAAGCGAGGTCGCGGCAGGCTTAGGCGGCAGGCTTGGATAGCAAACAGAGCGTCAGCAGTCAATCAACTCAGCTTCCCCAAGGTTCTCTGTCCAGGCACACGCCTTTCCCACTGCCAAGTTGCCAGGAGAAAAGGGCATGAAGGAGGAGCCTAAAAGGGAGATCAGTGAGGTTGTCAGCTAAACCTGCTCCTGCAACGTGGAAAAC
>NW_006413848.1:1313-2783 GCF_000296735.1 Chrysochloris asiatica | reverse complement strand
GGTTCAATCTCACCAGCTGCTCCTCGGAAACCCTATACAGGGTCTCTATGGGTCGGAATCGACTCGACAACATTTAACAACAACAACAGCATAACTAGCAATAGAGTCCTGCTGTGGCGCTGTGGGTTAATACGTCAGACTGCAAAGCCGTTTGAACTGCAAGGTTGGTGGGTCAAACTCACCAGCTGCTCCTTGGAAACCCTATCTCTATAGGGTCGCTATAGGTCAGAATGAACTCAACAGCACTTAATAACAACAACAACATAACTAGCAACAATTGACAATACTAGTACTAGAAAAATTTAATTACAAAATGGCCAATACTAGTCCTTTTCTGCTCACTAATGCCTAGGGTATTCTTTTCTACCTTCCATTTAATTTTTGACCATTTCCAATTTTCCTAGATACATACTTCATACATTCCATGTTCCAATTATTAATGGATGTTTACAGCTTTTTCTCCTCATTTTGAGTTGTGCCCCATCAATAAATGAAGCTTTGCCCCATTTACTTAATTTAGCCAACTCTACTTTGTGGCGGCAGCTCTTCCCTGGCCTTATTTTTATGCCTTTCAACCTGAGGGCCTCATCTTCTGGCACTATACTTGACAATATTCTGCTTCTATTCATAACATTTTCATCTTCTGGCAATATATCTGACAATGTTCCACTACTATTCAGAAGGTTTTCAGTGAATAAGCATTCAGAGGAAACCTGGTATGGCACTGTAGGATAAGCACTGAACTGCAAGGTCAGTGTGAAGTGCAAGGTAAGAGTTCTAATCTCACCAGCTACCCCCTGAAAACCCCATACAGGGTCACTATGAGGAGAAATTGACTTGATAGCAGTGAACAACAACAACCATTCAGTGTCTGCTTCTCCTTCTGCCTAGTCTATCTTAATCCGGAAGCTCCACTGAAACCTGTCCACCACGGGTACCCTGCTGATATTTAAAATACCAAGGGCATCATTTACAGCATCAAAGCAACAAGCAATCCATCAGAGCATGACAAACTGACAGATGAGTATATTTTGTTGTTGTTAGGTACCGTCAAGTTGGTATCTACTCATAGTGACCCTCTGCACAATAGAACGAAACACTCCCTGGTACTGCGCCAACATCACAATTGTTACTCTTGAGCCCATTGTGGCAGCCACTGTGAAAAGCCATCTCGTTGGGGGAGTCTTCATCTTTTTCTCTGAGCCTCCACTTTACCAAGCATGATGTCCTTCTCAAGGGACTAGACTCTTCCTGATAACATGTCCTAAGTATGAAAGATGAAGTCTGGCCATCTGGGGTTCTATGAATTCTGGTTGTACTTCTTCCAACACAGATTTGTTTGTTCTTTTGGTAATCCATAGTACTCTTAATATTCTCCTTCAACACTCTAACTCAAATGCATCCATTTTTCTACAGTCTTCTTTATTCATTGTCCAATTTTCACATGCATATGAGGTTATTAAAATACCA
>NW_006413848.1:0-727 GCF_000296735.1 Chrysochloris asiatica | reverse complement strand
CAGCAATGATAACTCTGGTTCCACATCTTTGTCTGAATCAGGCTTGAGCCTCTGGCAGGTCCCTGTCAATGTACTGTTGCAGCCTTTTGTTAAATTATTTTTAGCAAAATTATATTTTCATGTGATAGGAATGATATTGTCCAATGATTTTCACATTCCGTTGGGTCAACTCTCTGTGGAATAGGCACAAATATGGATATCCTCTAATCAGTTGGTCGGGTAACTGTCTTCTGAATTTTTTTGCATAGATGAGTGAGTGCCTACAGTGCTGTATCAGTTTGTTGAAAGATTTCAGTTTGCATTACATCATTTCCCAGAGCCTTGTTCTTTGTCAATGCCTTCAGTGCATCTTGGGCTTCTTCCTTCAGTATCACTGGCTCTTGAAACGACTGAACATCGACCATTTCTTTTTGATACAGTCACTCTGTGTATTCCTTCCATCTTCTTTTGATGTTTTCTGAATCATTCAATATTTTGCCCATAGAATCCCTCAATATTGAAGATCCCGGCTTGAATTTTTTTTTTTTTTTTTCAGTTCCCTCAGCTTGAGTAATGCTGAGAAATCCCTTCTGGTTTTCTAACTCCAGATCTTTGCACGTTTCATTATATTTGACTTTATCTTCTCAAGCTGTCCTTTGAATTTTTCTATTCAACTCTTTTACCTCCTCATTTCTTCCTTTTGCTTTAGCATCTCTACACTGGAGAGAGGTTCAGAGTCTCTTCTGAC
>NW_006413847.1:5253-6639 GCF_000296735.1 Chrysochloris asiatica | reverse complement strand
CTGACCTTAAGGTTCGCAGCCCGATTCGTAACCACTACGCTACCAGAGAATGTTGATACTAACACTATAATAAAAAGTGTAATAAAAGAATTGGAGATATGAGACTAAATCACAAAGTATTGCTACTAGGGTCCCAGTTAAATCATGAGAGAGTGTGAGTGTCTCTGTGTGTATGCATACAGTCACAAAAGGAATGTTCAAGAACATTGATGCTGTATTCATAATAACCCCAAAGAAGAGCAACACAACTGTTTATCAACGGTAGAATCAATAAATAAATTTTCATAGTTTTTTTTTTTTCCTAACCAAACATGTTCAAACATATCTCTGCCATCAGTGGATGACTGCAGACAAGATCTTTCAGTAATAGCCTTCTCTTAGTATCAGTAGGGTACCTTCAAATAAAAGGATGAGTTTTGTGTCATGGAAAAAATGGCTGTGAGGTCAAGGGTAATATCAAATTTTTCAAAAACCTCAAATGGACAAGTTCTCCAATCACTGAAACTTCACAACGTAGAACAACAGATTTTAGATGTATCAAGCCTTTTAAAGGACATCAGGAAGACCTCAAAGATGAACCAAAAAAGGAAAGGCTGTGATCAAGAAAATAGTGGGAGAAACTGTGGAACTACCATGGATGTGACAGCTTCTGCAGGTGGGGGCTCACAGAGTTTGCATTTCCAGTTTTAAGTGAACATCTTGCCCTCAATAAGCTTGCAGCTAGATGGATGCCACAAGCATTGGGCAAAGATCAGTTAGCTCAAAGAACTGATTTTTCCAACCGTTTTTAAAACAAGATCAAAGTTAATGAAGAAGCTTTTACAGAACTGTAACTGATAACAAGTCTTGGATTGACCAATATGATCCAGAGAAAGACGTCCAATCAAAACAGTGGCTTCCTAGTATATCGGCTGGGCCAGTTAAATTCAAGGCAGGGAGGGTGCTCAGAAGGCTACATCAAAAAAAATTTTTGAGACTCCAAAGGGCCAATCTGGATAGATTTTTCTCAAAGAACACGGGATGACCATGACAACAAAACATTACCAGATCCTGGACCATCCTCACAATCCATTTCATTGGGGTCTTCCTCTTTTCCTTCAACCATCCACTTTACCAAGCATAGTGCTGGGGTGGCACTGTGGCTTAATGCACTGGACTGCAAAGTCATTTGAACTGCAAGGTCAGTGGTTCAAGCTCACTAGCCATTCCTCAGAAACCCTATACAGGGTCACTATGGGTTGGAACCAACTCGACAGCACTTCACAACAACGTGTTCTGCCAGGGATTGATACCTCCTAACAACATGTCCAAGGAATGAGAGAAGGCTCACTATCCTTGCTTCTGGTTGTATTTCCTCCATTCTGGTTGTATTTCCTCCATTCTGGT
>NW_006413847.1:3035-3753 GCF_000296735.1 Chrysochloris asiatica | reverse complement strand
AATACTACTCACTGGAGATTCTACCTTCCTCCAGGCCCTCTGGATCTAGGTTCCCTCTTGAAAGCTTGTAAGCCAGTCACTTCTTGCCTTTGTTGCCCCCTGCACCCCCTGTAACCATTTTTGAATTCAGCAAAATTTTTCTTGCATGTGATATTAATGACACTGCTGGATGTTTTCTGCATTGTGTTGGTTCACCTTTCTTTGGAATGGACCCAAATATGCATCTCTTCCAATTGGCTGGCCAGGTGGCTGTCCTTATAAATGTTGCTATGCTTGATCCCACTTCTGCTGCCACTGTGCTAATCCATCTTGTTGGGGATAGAATGTAAATATATTGCAATCCAGTTTATTTCTAGTTACCTATTGTTGTTGTTGTTAAGTGTCCTGGAGTCTGTTCCCATTCATGGAAATGCTATATAGAGTTTCCAAGGAGTGACTGGTGAGCTGGAGCTGTCGACCTTGCGGTACAAACTTATCTTGCAGTCTAGCACATTTACCCTCAGTGCCACACTAGGACTCCAGATACTTACTGGAAACCCTAGAATGGGTTGCTATGAGTCAGAACTGACTCAACAGCATTTAACAACAACAATAATAATTTAAAAGGGCTCCAGGTATAGAACTGTAGTATCAGTACTGGACTGCGAACCACAAAGTCCTCAGTTCAAACACACCAGTTGCTCCTCAAAAACCTTGAACAGGGTTGCTAAATTGGAAT
>NW_006413847.1:0-745 GCF_000296735.1 Chrysochloris asiatica | reverse complement strand
CAGTGCATTATCCTGCAGCTCCACACCAGGACTCAGGGTGTTAGGAGACACCAAATTTGCTCTTTTAGGAAAGAATGAAATAAAAACAAGATAATGCTATAATTGGAAATGTTTCTTAAAATGGCTCTTAAATTCAAAGAGAAAGTTCCAAGTACCAAGAAGGTTCTGTTTTTTGTGCATCATCATCTCAGCAGTGGAAGGATGACTCATCTGGCCCGCCATCTGGTGTGTTAGAAATATTCCGTCTTGATTTATAGTCACCCTACAGCCCTGAAGCTCTCTGGAAATATCATCATCTTTCACTCATGCATTTATTTAACACAAAATTGGTGCCTGCTTACACTGTGATGGCACTGTGTTAGAAGTCAAGGGTACAACTGTGAGTGTGATCTTGGCTACATTCTCTCCTCTCTGCCTCTCCATTTTAATAAATTATTTTCTTTCTCAAATGCCTTCTAATTTCTCTAACTCTGTTTTCACATAGTATTAAGCCACTGGAATCACTCCTGAGTGCTGATGTTGATGTGTCTGCTTCCAGATCAAAGAAGGTATTCAGATGGAATTTCCTCTCAAGATTTGATGATGTCCTAGTGGTGCTCTTATATAAGCACTGGACTTGCTAGCCACAGTTTAGCATTTGAAACCCACTATGTGGGAGAAAGATGAGGCTTTCTGCTCCCAACAAGATTCTCAGTGTTAGAAACTTTACAGGTTGGGCTGCTAACCTCATTGTCAGCAGTTTGAA
>NW_006413846.1:5647-6184 GCF_000296735.1 Chrysochloris asiatica | reverse complement strand
GAGAAGACACAAATAGCACACATTGGAAACCATATGGGTGATATCACAACAGGACAAAAGGAAATCAAAAGGATAAGAGAATACTATGAAGAGTTGTACTCCAACAAATTTGAAAACTTAGAAGAAATCGATACTTTTGTAGAAAAATATACCCTACCTAAACTTACACAGAGTGAAGTAGAAAACCTGAACAGACCTGTAACAAAAGGAGAAATTGATCAGGTCATCAAAAACTCCCTACAAAAAGAAGTCCAGGTCCAGATGGCTTCACAGGTGAGTTCTACCAAACATTCATGAAGAGCTGTCATCAATTCTATCAAATTATTCCAAAATATACAGCAGGATGAAAAACTTCCTAATGCATTTTATGGAGCAAGAGTAACCCTCATACAAAAACCAGGGAAGGATGTCAATAAGAATGAAAATTATGGACCAATATCCCTACATTACTATCAATGGACAAAAACTGAAAGCCTTCCCTCTGTGAACAGGAACTAGACAAGGATGCCCTTTGTCACCACTCCTATTCAATATTGT
>NW_006413846.1:3433-4983 GCF_000296735.1 Chrysochloris asiatica | reverse complement strand
TCCCGTAAAGATTTACACCCTCGGAAACCCTGTACAGGGTCGCTATGGGTCGGAACCGACTCGACGGCACTTAACAACAACAACAACAACAGTTGTCAAAACTATTTGGTACTAGTACAATGAAAGACACATTGATCAATGGAATCGACAATTCAGAAATTAACCCATCCATATACAGCCGATTGATTTTTGACAAATTGTGACAAAGAGGAGATAATTTATTCAACAGATGATGCTGGCAGAACTGGAAGGAGTTATGCAAAAGATTGAAATAAGAACTTAACCTCATGCCTCATACAAAAAACAATTCATCAGGGATTAAGACCTGAATGTGAATCCCAGAATTGTGAAGGCCATCAATGAAAAAATAGGGACAAATGTGAGGGCACTAATTCAGGGAATACAGAGACTACCAAAATTTTTGAAAACTACACAAACAAAAGTAGACAAAATAGATGAGTGGGACATACTAAAAATTAAAAACTTATGCATATCAAAAGTCTTCACCAGAAGAGCAACACAGAATGGGAAAAAATCTTTTGCAATGACACATCAGACAAAAGACTTAAAACTACAACACCTCTAGAAGAAAAAGACACATAACCCAATTAAAACATGGGCACAAGACATGAACAAACACTTCATCAAGGAGGAGATCCAGGCTGCCAACAAACATATAAAGTAATAGTCACGATCATTAGCCATTTGTTGCTGTAGGATCGGTACTGACTCATAGCGACCTTATGCACAGCAGAACAAAACACTGCCTGATCCTGGCCAACGTCACGACTGTGGCCATGCTTGAGTCCATCGATGCTACCATTTGGCCAATCCATCTCAATGGGGGTCTTCCTCTTTTTCTCTGACCTTCCACCTTGCCACATACGATATCCTTCTCCAGCGACTGGTCCCTCCTGATCATATGTCCTAAGTATGAGAGATGAAGTTTGGTCATTTTGGCCTCCAAGGAACATTCTGGCTGCATTTCTTCCAAATGGATCTATTGGTTCTTTTGGCAGCCCATGGCACTTTCAATATTCTCCTGCAATACCATAACTCAAAAGCATCAAATTTTCTACGATCTTCCTTATTCACTGTCCAGCTTTCTCATTAGCCATTAGAGAGATGCAAATCAAAACAACAATGAAATATTATCTCACACCAGCAATAACAGCAAAGATAAAAAAAGTAAATGACAATAAATGCTGGTGAGGATGTGGAGAGACTGGGACACTCCTGCATTGTTGGTGGGATTGCAAAGTGGTCCAACCACTCTGGAAATTAATATTGTGCTTACTCAGAAGGTTAGAAATAGAAATGCCTTATGATCCAGCAATTCCTTTACTTGGTATTTACCCACAAGAAGTACGAGCCATAACACGAGTAGATATATGCACACCAATGTTCATAGCAGCACTATTTACAATAGGAAAAAGATGCAGACACACTAAGTGCCCATCAACTGAAGAATGGATAAACAAACTGTGGTACATACACACAATGGAATATTATGCTACCTTGGAGAATAAAACGAAAGCTGTAAGCCACCA
>NW_006413846.1:2634-3333 GCF_000296735.1 Chrysochloris asiatica | reverse complement strand
TGGATGGGAAAACCATTAGGCAGGTTTGCATGGGCTAAGTGGAACAGAAGTAAATATGATGTATACACAAATTGGAACAACATGGCTCTGGGATATAGAGAGTGAGACATGGTTGGAATGGGGAAAGAGTGGAAATAAGGTTAAGAAGCTTGGCTGCCTTTTGAATCTTGGTGTCCCTGGCATACTATTATAAAACAGATACTTGAGGGGAGAGAAAGGAATAGCCAGAAATATCACCACAGAAAGCTTCTAAGTCCATCTTTTGCCTATAACTTATTGGAATACCTAACATGGGGCTACAACTTTCCCAGTGAAGGAGGATTCCTGACATATCCTTGCATTACATAAGACCATAGGTGGAATCCTTAACCACATCTAGAATTTTCTGAAGTGGAAAATTTCCACTTGAAAGGACAAGCAAAACAGCCTGGAGCAGCTAGGAGAATAGAAGATACTTCTTGAAAGAAAGACCGACATGAAAAGTACAAAACAATATAGGCAATCTGAATGATTATTACAAGAACAAGCAAGTTACTTGCCCAGGAGACATCAAGGCAAGTGGTCAGGTCCCCTCAGAGCAAACCCGCATCCAAGACTAAGACTTAATGGGAATACATGCTCTGATTGGTGACCACATTCATCACCGATAAGGGGAAGTGAGGGAAAAACAGCAATGAAGCTGCAAGCTAAGCCCTACAA
>NW_006413846.1:0-1589 GCF_000296735.1 Chrysochloris asiatica | reverse complement strand
GATAAAGAAGGACACTATCTCATGATTAAAGGGTCCATTAATCAAGATGACATAATGATAATTAACATCTATGCTCCCAATGAAAGAACTCCAAGTTCTTAAGTATATAAAGCAACATTACTAGAATTGAAGAAATAAATACATAAATCTACAATTATAGTGTGAGATTTTAAAACACCACTTTTGAAAAGGGATAGAACAATTAGGAAGAAACTTGACAAAGTTACAGAAGAACTAAACAGCACAATAAACCAATTTGACCTCATAGATTCGTACAGAGCCTTTAATCCAACAACAGCACAATACACATTCTTTTCTAGTGCACGTGGAACATTCTCCAAAATTGATCATATGTTAAGTCACAAAGCAATCTGCCATAAATTAAAAAAAAATTACAACAAAGCATCTTTTCAGACCATAATGCCATAAAACTAAAAATCAACAATAAGAAGATCGAGGATATCAAGTTGAATACATGGAAACTGAATAACACCCTGCTGAAGGCTAATGGATAATAGAAGAAATTAAACATGATTTCACAAGTTCCTAGAAACAAATGAGAACAAAAACACAACATACCAAAATCTCTGGGACACAGAGAAAGTGGTGCTAAGAGAACGATTTATTGCGATAAATGTGCACATCCAAAAAGTAGAAAGAACCAAAATTAATACATTAACACAGCATCGCCAACAATAACTATTAGAAACAGACCAACAGAGGGAACCTACAGTCATCAAAAGAAAATAAATTATAAAGATAAGAAGAAAAAATAAGATAGAAAACAGAAAAAATATAGAAAGAAGTAACAAGACATGAAGCTGATTCTTTGAAAAGATTAATAAAATGGATAAACCATTGCCAAACCTAACAAAAGAAAAAAGGGAGAAGATACAAAGAACATGCATTAGAAACCACATGGGCGATATCACAACAGAATCAAAAGAAATCAAAAGGATAATAACAAAATACTATGAAAAAATGTACTCCAACAAATTTGAAAACTTAGAAGCGATGCATACATTTTTAGAAAAACATGACTTAAATAAACTTACACAGGGTGACGTAGAAGACTTTAACAGACCCAAAACAAAAGAAGAAATTAATCAGGTCATCAAAAAACTCTGAATGAAAAGAAGTTCAGATCCAGATGGCTTCACTGGTGAGTTTTACAAAACATTAGAGAAGAGCTGTCTCCAATTCAACTCAAATTATTCTATAATGTAGAGGAGGGTGGAAACTTTCTAATACATTCTATGAAGCAAGCATAACCCTCACACCAAAACCAGGGAAAGATATCACTAAGAAAGAAAATTATAGACCAACATCCCTCATGAACATAGATGCAAAAATTCTCAATAAAATCCTAGCCAACAGAAACAGTAGCACATCAAAAAGATCATCATGAACAAGTGGGATTCATATCAGGGATGCAATTATGCTTCAACATTAGAAAAATTATCAACGTAATACACTATATAAATAAGAAAAAGAAAAGAACCACATGATCGTATCGATTGATGCAGAAAAGGCATTTAACAAAATCCAACACCCTTCTTGATTAAAACACTCAACAAAGTAGGAATTAA
>NW_006413845.1:0-6346 GCF_000296735.1 Chrysochloris asiatica | reverse complement strand
GTCTGGTCTGACTTACTGAACAGAGATTTTGCAAACTAACCTCTCTCCCCACTCCCTCCCCAGAGTCCTGCTGGCACAAAAGCAAAGCACTTGGCTGTTAACGAGAAGGTCAGAGGTTTGAACCCATTAGAGGTGCTGCATGAGAAACATGTGGTAGTCTGCTTCTGTAAAGACTTACTGCCCTGGAAGCCCTATGGGACAGTTCTATTCTGTTCTATATTTAGGGACACTATGAATAGAAGTCCTGGTGTGACTGTGCAGGATAAGCATTGGAGTACTACTTGCAAGATCAGTGGTTCAAACTCACCAACCGCTCCTCGGAACCCTGTATAAGGTCACTAAAACTGACTCTGCAGCACTTCATAAAAACAGCATGAGTCAGAATTGACTTGATGGCAAAACAGAAACTGGGCCGACTCTTAAGCTTGTGAGCCACTAGATGGCGCTCGATGCTCATATTGAATCTCAATTTTCCAGCACAGACTTGGAAGGGGAGGTGAGGTGAGATTTATAGAACTCCATGGCCTGCTAACCACAAAGTCCACAGTTCAAACCCACCAGCTGCTCCTGGAGAGACAGATGAAGCTGTCTGCTTCTGTAAAGGTTTTCAGTCTCCAAAACCCTACCTAGGGTCACTATGAGTCGGAATTGACTCAGTAGCAGTGGGCTTGGGGTTTTTGGGATCAGATGCAGGGTACTGTGCTAAACCCTTTGTATGTGTTCTTTTGATTCATCTTCTCCTTTAGGGTGACCACCTTATCCTGGTTTTCTGGAGACTTTCCCGGTTTTAGGGATGAAAACCCAGTCCCAGGGCGATCAGGACAATTGGTCACTCTACACAATGATCCTATGGGGGAGGATATGATGATCCCATTACACAGATAAGAAAACTAAGACCTAGAGAAGATTAATTTTTCAAAAGCAAAAAAACTTTACTAAGCTCACAAAGCTAGTTAATAATGTTACAGCAGTTTTAGATCTGAGAGTTTTATAGCAGCTTTAGATCCATCGCCGAAGGCACTGAGGCCACTCAGAGAGGTGAAGCAAAGTTTCAGATTTTATGAAGCTAGCTAGCTCAGAGGATCTAACTTCTCTAGTTTCTGAGCCCTGAGTGTAGGTTCAATGCAGGCTTATATAGTGATAGAAATGGAGAGGGGCCAGGTTTGGGACCTGTGTGAGCATAGGGGGGAAATCAGAAGATTGATCCCACTCAGTAACCTGATTAACATTCTAGCTTGTCTCCTGGATGGGGATGATTGGTCCTGCTCAGTAACCTGATTAACATTCTAGCTGGTGTCCTAGGAGGGGAGGCAGTAAGTTAATGTTTTACCTTTTCCTATTCATTAATGGGGCATGGCTATGTCTCAGAGAAACAATGCTTTTTCCTCATACTATGCAGCCTGTTCTGGGCAAGGACAATGCCTAATTCAGCATTTTATCTTCATGCCTATCAGGATTCCTAACTAAAACCAAACCCAGTCCTCTGCCATCAAATCAATGCTGACTCAGAGCAACCGTATAGGCCAGGGTAGAAATGCTCCTTAGGGTTTCTGAGAGTGTAATCTTTATAGCGGAGTCCTGGTGTGGGGACTGTAGGATAAGCGCTGGACTGCAAAGTTGTTTGAACCTGAGTCACCAGAAACCCTATACAGGGTCACCGACTCTACAGCATGTAACAATAACTCATCTTTATGGGGGCAGACTGCCTTATCTTCCTAAGAGAGGTTGGTGGGTTTGAACCGCTGACCTTGCCAGTCATACCCCAGTGCTTAACTCACTGTGTGACCAGGGTTGCTTGTCCTAATTCCTGGCATATAGTAAATATTTGCTGAATGACTGTCGCAAAAAACTGTAGTCATCTTTGGAGAATCAAAAGAGATCTTAAATGGTGAACTGGCTGAATCACAAGTCTCTTCTCTCCCTGTGGCTTTGTGTGGTCAGAGAATATCAGACTGGGGCCCAGAAGGAAGAAGTGATGCCCAAAACCACAGCACCAGGGAGATGGCCAACTGGACCCAGGACACAGGGTTCCTGACTCGGACTCCAGAGTTCTTTCTCCTAGAGCACTGAACAAAATAAACCAAGGAGCAGAACAAACTAGAGAAAGCGTTGTTTCTCAATATCCAGCTGAAGACTCTAAGCAATTCTGAATGAGCAGGACTGGCACCATTTAAAAACAAAAAAACACCTAAGATCAGGAACTCATTTTCTCTAAAAAAAAAAATTTTTTTTTTTAATAACCTTGCTAAAAAGGAGTGAGATCCATGTTGGAAGGGATGTGTACAAGAACATGAAACAAGCACCACCTTCTCATCCAGAGGGAGTTTTCTTCCTCATGTCCTGGATCTCCCGTCCCCCAGCCCTGAGCCACCCCCAAAACAGTCCACTCTTGAGCCCTAACCAACCTGGTGATGTGCCGTGGAGTCGGTTCCGACTCATAGTGACCCTGTACAGGGTTCCTGAGGCTATAAGTCTTTACAGGAGCAGAAAGCCTCATCTTTCTCCTGCAGACTGGCTGGTAGTTTCAAACTGCTGACTTTGTGGCTAGCAGCCCAATTCGTAGCCACTACGCTAGCAGAGCATCTCCCAAATGGAAGGGCTGTTTGGAGATAAAGCTGCCAGGCTCTGCCGGCCAGAGAAAGGACTAGACCCCACAGCCACTGGGCAGGCTCCCTGAAATGCCCATTTATCCCCATTTTTATCTAAGCCTCTTGGCTTCCAGGCCCTGTTTGTGCTTTGTCTCCAGGCCTTAGTGACTTATTTGATTCTGAGAGGAAGCTCAGCCCCAGGCAAGTGAGAATTTTAATGCACAAAGGAAACCTGGAACCTTAGGGACACATGCGGGGCCAGTATCTTGGCCTTGAGAGACAAAAAAAAAAAAAAAAAGTCCAAACCCTGCCCTTGCCAAAGAACCAAGGAGCTCAGAGGTGAACATTGGTGCCAGTGGGAATGAGTGAAGGGTGGAAAGTTGCTGACTTTTCTTCTGGGTGTGTCCTCAAGGGGCATGGAGAGGAGAGAAGAGAAGAGGGAAAGGAACAACAGAGCTCAAATTCAATCTCCACATCCCTGGTTCCTGGGCAGACAGTGGGCTGGGCCAGGGCGGGTATACCTGCATTTCCCAGCTGTCTATGGGTGGCTGGGGAAGCCGGACTCCGTAAGCCTCACAGCATCTGTGAAGCCAAGTGGTTGGTCCTGGCAGGGCTGTTGGGTTGACTGGGGAGTTGAGTCTGTAGAGGTCCAGTATTCTCGTCAGTCAGTCACTGAACAAGGCCTGGGGAGTTCCTGGGTGTGTGTGTATGTGTAGGTGCAAACTGTTATTTGATCAGCTGCTAACCAAAAGGATTGTGATGGTGGTGGTGTCAGTGTGCCGTTGGTTATGACTCATCGTGACCCTATATAAGGTTTCCGAGGCTGTAAATCTTTACCCGGAGCAGAAAGCATCATCTTTCTCCCACTGAACAGCTGGCAGTTTCAAATTGCTGACCTTTAAGTTAGCAGCCCAATTTGTTACCAGAACTCCTTAAAAGGATGGAGTTTGTTTTTAAAATAAACTTTGGTACATACACTCAATAGAACACTGGTGGCAGTGGTGGTGGTGATGTGCCGTGGAGTCAATTTCAACTCGTATCAACCCTATATACGATTTCTGAGGTCATAAATCTTTACAGGAGCAGAAAGCCTCATCTTTCTCCTCCAGAGCACCTGGTAGATTTGAACCACTGATCTTGTGGGGAGGATGCTGCCAGGTGTTTACTCCCTACAGCATCTCTGTGTTGAATAGACCTCAGCTGTGGCTTACCTGGAACCTACTTTGGGAAAGTGAATTTGAATTCATGTTAGCAATAAGTGCTCAGGAAGGTGCTAGAATTGTACCTGTTTTGTAAGAAAAATGAAGCTGTCTGTTCCAGTAGATTTACAGTCTCTGAAACCCTATATAGAGTTGCTGGGAGCTGGAATTGACACGTTGGTGGCGGGCTGGGTTTTTTGGTTAGCAATTCTTTACTTGTGTCTGTGACATCATTTTGCCATTTATCTGTTGCTCTTGCAACAAAATCCCTCAGACCCCTACCATGTTTCTGGGCTTGTGAGGAACGTTAACAAATTAATGCCTAACTAAAATCAAAACAAACCCTCCCACCTGTTACCTCAGGAGACTGTAGTGTGGACGGCCAGTACACACCTGTTTCCTAGTTTGCTAGTGTAGACCCAGCCCTTAGAAGGGCTCTTGTTGTTATTGTTAAGTGCCTTAAAGTCAGTTCTGACTCATAGCGATTCTGGATGGGGTTTCCAAAGCTGTAAGTCTTTCTTCCACTGAGTGGCTGGTGGGCTTGAACTGTCAACCTTGTGATTCCTGGTCCAGTGCTTTATCCCACAGTGGCAGACAAGGCTGAGAGACCAGGGAAGTTTTCCTGGAGATGCTGAGACCTAGGGGATTAGGGGATGAAGAAGTGGAGACAAATTCAGGCAGGGAAAACCCCCTCCATTATACTGTGAGAATGTGAGTCCTCTTCACAGATGTGTCCCCATGGTTAGCACAATGCCACTTAGCTTCATGTAATACCCCTTGATAGCTGGTTGTTGAAGGAATACATTAAAAACCTGGGGATGAGAGTGTCTGGAAAGCTTGGCGCAGCTGGAGTGCTGCTTAAGTGTCTCTTGGGGTGCAGGATGGGACAGTAAGTACTACCCAGAGATCAGACTGGAGAAGAAGCCAGGGGCCAGGTCTGGAAGTGCCAGGGAAGCCATGTTTGGGGATTTGTACTTTCTCCACAGGGCCAGTGTAGAGGGGGTATGCTGACATTGAATGCTTGCCTGATCCATCCTATCCCAGCTCCACACCCTCTCCATCTGTTACAGAATAGAAGATGACTATACTAACCCTGTGTTCTAGAATCAGCATTCTCTAGTTCTCCTCTTTTCCCCCTCTCTGGTTTCTGAAAAAAGAAAGCAAAAATTCTGCCTTATACTATATGGTGAAAACAGCGAAAAATAACCCATTGGATCACGCCCCCAGGAAAGCTGAGCCACGGTCATTACTTCTTCGCTGTGTATGTAAAATAACCCATTGGACCACACCCCCAGGAAAGCTGAGCCACAGTCATTACTTCGTCACTGTGTATGTAGATTTCTAAACAGCACCTCACTGTTTCTGTTTTCTAAACAGTGCTATTTGATTTTAGGAGATCCCACGTCGATAATCCATTCCCTGCTGCTCTCAAGAAGATTCTGACTCATAGCGATCATATGGGATACACTTCAGAGTGCCCATAGGGTTTCCGAGGCTGCGATCTTTACAGAGTCCCAGTGTGACGCTGCACTGCATTGCAAGGTTGGTTTGAACTACAGGTTAGAAGTTCAAATTCACCAGTCACTCCTCCAGAACTCTAGGCAGTGTCACTATAAGTTGGAACTGACTCGATGGCACTTAGCAACAGCAATACTCTTTACAGAACCAGACAGCCACATCTTTCTCCACAGAGTGACTGGTGCGTTTGAACTGCCTTTTAGTTAGCAAATAAAAACTTAACCATTGTGCCACCCAGAGCTTGTCATCACTAAGAGATGTCATCACTTAAATGCTGCATAGGAGCACAACATGTCACCTTAGTTGCTGTTAGGTGCCTATGAGTTTGTTCAGACTCATAGTGACCCCATTCATGTAGAACAGAACAAAACACTGCCTGACCCTGGCCCACCCTCACAATCATCGCTCTGTCTGAGTACATGGTTGCTTCTACTGTGTCACTCCATCTTATTAAGGGTCTTCCTTTCTTTTTCTGACCATCTACTTTGGTCTTCCTTATTCATTGTCCAACTTTCACATGCATGAGATGATTGAAAATATCATGGCTCAGGTGAAGCGTACCTTAGTCCTCAAAGTTACATCTCTGCTTTTTAATGCTCTAAAGAGGTCTTTTGTAGCAGATTTACCCAGTGCAGTAAATCACGTGATTTCTTGACTGCTGTTACCATGGGTAATGATTACAGATAGAAATCAATGAAATCCCTTACACCGTCAATATCTTCTCCATTTGTCATGATGTTGCTTATTTGTGCAGTTTGACTATTTTTGTTTTCTTGGTAATAGAAATGACGCAGGAGATCTCATGACAGAATTTTTGGAGACCAAAGATACCTTTTTTCAACAAGATGAACAGCAACTTTACATGTGCACCTCACCAGATGGAAGCCTCAATCAATGACATCTGTGGGAAAAGATAATTGATGCTCCATAGCATCAAACAGAACAAGGCCAGGATGTTGGAACAGATCAACAGTTGCTAATTTGTATAATTCAAGTTGAAGTTGAAGGAAATTCCAATAAGTCCCTATTTAAGACCTTAAG
>NW_006413844.1:4898-6449 GCF_000296735.1 Chrysochloris asiatica | reverse complement strand
GAAGACCCCCAACTAGATGGATCAGCCAGGTGGCATCATTGATGGACTCAAGTGTGGCAGCAGTAGTGAGGTTGGCCCAGGATCGGACATTGTTTTGTTATGCTGTGCATGGGGTCGCTATGAGTCGGTTCCGACTCGATGGCACCTGACAACAACAACAAGTATGGGAAAAGGGATAAAGGGTTTACTGACAGTGATCAGAAGAGGAAGATGGAGTAATTTCCTCAAGTGTGAAAAAAGCAGATAATGGTTTAATGATATTGGATCAGCATACACAGTTGGATTCATCTCACCAGATGGGACTCGTAGTATTTCTAGTGAGAGTAATTCAATAGAATTTAGAGGTCCAATGTCCTCTTTCCAGTTATCTAGAACTGTATGTCCAAATTCCAAGTTTCAGCATTCCATTTCTTCCAAATCAATGTCTTCACTTTAATATCAGACACCATTCAAGGGTGGGGTTCAGTGGGTGTTGTAATTCAGCCACTCATAGAATAAGATTCAGGTTTGGTTTTTGGCAATATCAGTTCTGTCACTGTAAGAAAGGAGGTTTGTTACTTTTATAAAATAGACACTTGAGCGGGATTGAATGGAATGTCAGGAAACACAGTATACAGAAAGCATGTAAGCCTATCTTCAGCCTATAATTGGAGTACCTAAAAGGTGTTCTATAACTAGCTTAGTGAAATTGGCCTCTTGTGGAGCCTTTGCAGTGTATAGGACCTTAGGTGAAATCCTGAGCCCCATCCAGAACCTTCTGAGGTCGGACGTTCCCACTAGAAAGGACAAGTAGACCAACCTGGAATAGCTAGAGTGACATTTCTGATACATCTTCAAAGAAAGGTCAGCAGGAAAAACCCAAAACAGAAATGGCAGTATGATTAGCTACTACAAGAATAAGCAAGTAATTCACCAGGAAGCCATCAAGGCAAGCAATCAAGTCCCTTCAGGACAAATTCCCCTCTATGACTGAAACGCAAAGGGAACACATTAGCAGGCATGGAAGCTTGCTGATGACCACATTGGTCTACTGGTGAGTGGAAGGGTGAAGAAGGCAAGAATGAAGAAATGGGCTGAATTCAACCAGGTTCCATAGACTCCAGTTGAGCTGGAGATGAGACAGAGGAGAGGAAGGGCTGGTTGGTCCACAGTGTGTTGAAACCTGGGGATACCTGAGCCCATAGACAAGGACATAGCTACATATGGCTAGAGCTTAGCCACAGAGGGCTGAAGCATCCAGCTGATATGAAGTGAGGGGAGACACACAAGAACACCCAAACTTGTTGATAGTACCCATTTGACCTAGCCTCGATGGCTTGATAATCAGAACTTGACTAGAGGAAAATTTAAAAAACAAACAAAACAATTTTTGATAAAGGAAACGAGGGTAAATTGCTACAATTTGATGAACTTGACCTATGCTCATGGAGGTAGTAGCTCTAATTACCAACAGAGAGGGAAGGAGTCTTCACATCAAATATCAATGCTATCCCCTCTATACACAAGGGAGATAGGGACGGGCAACTAGACATTGGCTACCTAAAATGAGGG
>NW_006413844.1:1988-3728 GCF_000296735.1 Chrysochloris asiatica | reverse complement strand
TTTTCCTGGAGGTGGGAGGAGCTTTTTCTCCATAAGTTACTCAAGAAGAGACAGCAATCATGGCCATATAGCCATGCTACAAGTATAACCCATAATATTTCACCACGGAGACAAGAGCCAATAACAGATACTAGGCATTACACATGATATGGAAAGCCTATCTCCTGATCATATCCACCAGAAGACACTCAGTAAGCATAACAACACAGCAACAAGCATCCATTTAAGCATTAAAAATCCACCTAACTACTGAAAATGACAAAACAACAACAACAACAACAAAAATCCCACAACAAAAGATCTCAAAACATATCCAAAACCAGAAAAGAGTAACTGAGACAAATGAGCTGGAGACAGACAAAGGCTTTCCAGAAGAGGAAGAGCAGGTTTGGGATTTGTCTGAGAAGGAATTCAGAAGAATGATATGGAAACAAATTAAAATGCTCTGAAAAGGGGTGGAGGAAAACAAGGAAGAAGTCAGGAAAGTACTACAAAAGCAATCAAACCAGATCAATCCAGCACTGGAAACAAATCAAAATCTGCAAAAAGAGGTCCAGATGATTAATAATAAAATATCAGAAATGGAAAATACACTGAAAGGGGAAAGGAGCAGAATTGAAGAGATGGAAGCCAAAACCAGCGAGCTGGAAGACAAATCTCTTAATACTGCTAACACAGAAAAGCAAGCAGAAAAAAGGATAAAAAAAATCAGAAGACAGTCTAAGATTCATGCTGATAATATGAAGAAGAATAACTTAAGAATTATTGGCATTCTGGAACAGAAAGAATCAGAGAAGTCCACAGAGGAGATAGTTGAAGATCTTCTGGAAGAAAATTTCCCCAGCATCTTGAAAGATGAGAAGGTAAACATTCAAGAAACTTAACGTATCCCAGGAAGGATAGACCCCAAAAGAAAATCACCAAGACATATAATAATCAAGCGCCCCAAAATCAAAGACAAGGAGAGAATCCTAAAAGCAACCATGAAAAACAGAAGTGTTACCTACAAAGACAAGCAAATCAGATTAAGCTCTGACGTCTCAGCAGAAACTATACAGGCAAGAAGGCAATGGGGAGACATATATAAAATCTTAAAAGAAAAAAACAAAAACAAAAAAACTGCCAACCAAGAATCATCTATCCAGCAAAACTGCCAGTCAAATATGATGGTGCAATCAAAACATTCCAGGATAAACAGAAGCTAAGAGATTTTGTCAAAACCAATGCAGCACTTCAAAACATCCTAAATGGAGTTCTTTGCACTGAAAACCAACAAAAACAGACAATAACCAGAGATTGACAGACGTGGCAACACCACCTGAAATTCAGACGACAGATAGCAGAGTCCAGAACAGAAAAAAATTACAATAATGAATTCAAAGGAGCTCAGAGGTCAACTGAAGGTCAAAATAATAAAGATGTCAAAGAAGGTAAAAATATAGGAACAGAGATCCAGGTGGTGAAGAGATCAGGTAGATTACAGGATACAACAGACTGTTTTAAATGGATGGCAAGTTAATAGACTATAGGGTAACTATAAAGAAAGTTAACACTTCACAACTTACCATGAAAATGAACACTAAGTAGAAGAGGAAACATGAAAACTAAGAAGAAATCAACAAGAAATAGCACAAAAAACACAAACTCAGCACAACAAGTCATGCAGAACATAGGACTGAGAAGCAATACCAAAAATTAGCATAATGGTAGCAATTAATTCATTCCTATAGATATAATTGA
>NW_006413844.1:0-516 GCF_000296735.1 Chrysochloris asiatica | reverse complement strand
TCGGATGGCGGCTGCTTATGCTGGACGTGTGGCCAGAGACAAGTAAGGATCACATGGAACCTCGGCAACCTAAGGCAGAGTCATTGCCATGCTGCAATGAGTTTCGATGACAGCGTCCCTTAAACAAATAATAAATAAGGGGGAATCTGATGCAGACCGTGCAGACCCGGTCAGGAGTTCAAGTCCCGGTGGGCCCAAGCGTTGCAGACCGTCCAAACCATAGGCTCTGAGGATCAGATTTTAGCCACCTAGCAGACATAGCAAAATGTCCCTCATCTGATTATTCAATTATGCTTGTTAGTCATCGCATACATGAGCCCAGGATATCCACAGATAAATGTAAAAACCTTCCCTAAAAGCCGAGACTGTAAATTCCAAAAAGGCAAAGTCCCCCCGCTCCAAAAAAAGCTAAAGAGGATAAAGAGAAACACTGTTAACTGATGATGTATGGAGGGGATTATAATCAATGTAATGAAACAAGTCATATGAATGGTTGAATGTGAAACTGATGATGTG
>NW_006413843.1:4669-6347 GCF_000296735.1 Chrysochloris asiatica | reverse complement strand
GGTTAGCACAGTGCTTCAACAGGGAGCTGCCAGAAACTTAAGCCAGACATGGAAGAGGACATTGAATGAGGACTATCAATGCTGACATGAGATGGATCTTGACTGAAAGCAGAAAATACCAGAAAGATGTTTTTACCTATGTTTTATTTACCATGTAAAATCATTCCACTGTGTGGATCAAAGCAAATTGTGGAGAACAATGTAAAGAATGGTAATTTCAGATTGTCCTTACACAGAACCTGTACAAAGACCAAGAGGCAGTCGTTGGAACAGAACAAGGGTCTGACATCAGAGAAGCTGGACTCTGTGAAGAAGAATATGACATCAAGACTGAAGACTCATTATATACAGATGAGACCAACTTCAATGTGGACTACACTTCAACACAAAGAAAACACAAATCCTCACAAAGGAACCAATAAGCAACATCATCATGAACAGAGAAAAGATTGAAGTTTTCAAGGATTTCATTTTAGTTGGATCCACAATCAATGCCCATGGAAGTGGTGATGGTGGTAGTTATGTGCCGTGGAGTCGACTCCGATTCATGGTGACCCTGTAACAGGGTTTCCAAGCCTGTAAGTCTTTACCAGAGCAGAAAGCCTCATCTTTCTCCCATGGAACAGCTGGTAGTTTTGAACTGCTGACCTTGTGGTTCGCAGCCCGATTCATAATCACTGCGCTACCAGAGCTCCTTGCCCATGGAAGTAACAGTCACTTTCAGGACTAAGATGTGCCTGGCTCAAGCCATGGCATTTTCAATTGTCTTATATGCGTACTAAAGCTGGACAATGAACAAGGAATGCAAATCAAAGTGGATGTCTTTGAATTATCGTGTTGGCAAAGAAATACTGAATGTACCATGGACTGCCAGAAGGAGAAGAAAAAAAAAAACTACTTTGGAAGAAGTACAGGCAAAATTTTCCTTAGAATTGAGAATGGCAAGACTTCATCTCAAATACTTTGGACATCTCATCAGAAGAAACCAGTTCCTAGAGAAGGATGTCACACTTGGTAAAGTAGAGGGTCATCACAATGAGACTGACTGACACAGTGGCTGCAACAATGGCCTCAAACAACAATTATGACGATGGCACAGGACTGGCAGTGTTTCATTCTGATGTACACACGGCTGACGAGTTGGAACCCATCCAATGGCACCTAAGAACAACATGTGAACTGAGCAGAGTCAAAGCCACAACAGAAAGTGAAGGTTGGGAAGAACTTTTCATATCCAATGTCCAACAATTTCATGGTGACAATAGAGACATGAGCGGTCAGTGTTAGGGGACATGCCACCACTTGTTTCAGCCAGCAGCATTTGTTGAGCATTTACCAAACACTGGGGTAAGCATCCTCTACGCATTGTCTCCTTTAATCTTCACAATCCCCCTCTGAGGAAGGAACCAGATGAAGAAGATGAGGTTCAGGGAGGTCTAGGCCCCTCTGCACAAGTCCCTAGGTATCAATGGCAAAATTAGGACAATAACCAGGACATTGAGAAGTATGAGTATTCCAGAACACTTAATTGTGCTTCTGAGAAATCTGTATCTAGACCAGAAAGCAGTTGTTCGAACAGAGCATGGGAACACTGAATGTTTTCAAATTGGGAAAGGTGTGCAACAAGGTTGTGTTCTTTCACCATACTTATTCAACCTGTATGCTGAGCAAATAATAC
>NW_006413843.1:2457-3809 GCF_000296735.1 Chrysochloris asiatica | reverse complement strand
TCTCGAGCTAACACCACTCCATCCTGTTTTGGTTCAAACTTCATTCAAGCCCAAGTCCTGGCAATGCTTCGAAGAATGTACTCATGGAACTAGACATCCCTGGGGTTGTCAGGAAGGTCATTCTTTTTCCCTTTGTCTTTGGCATTGGTGTGGCTCATGGAGAATAGCTTGTGTTCTGCTGTGTTGTGAAAATAACTTGTAACTGTGGGTGGGGAGAAGGCCTGAGGATTCAGGAGCCCCACATCGCCATGCACCTAAGCTGTCCTCCTATTGACTTGGCCATTAGGAAACTTGGTATGCTGATGGGATTTCCAATTATCTGATGTTTCCAATGTGTCTCTCCTCTCAACTTCTCTCTCTCTTCTAGATTCAGTCAGACAACAGGGATGGCATCAATTAGCTTTTCAACCCCAACTGCTGTACCAATTCTGACAAGAGGGACGGCACAGACTCCCTTGGTGCGAGCCATTCTCTGCCGCAAAGAGAGAAAGGTGTCAGGTCTCAGGGCCTCTCCAGACATGGTGTCAGGGGCATGGTCCCAAACATGGCACCCACACTTTCTTGACCCTAACATCCTCCCACTGCCTACCACCTTCACAGGGCCTCAGTCGTATGGTCAGAGGTATCCGGGAACAGCTATGTGCTAGGTGAGCACTCGCCATACATGGGAGTTTCCACGTCACAGCAGAAGCATTGATCCCAGCGTCTGTTAGGCTGTCATCAAGCCAGCCCTGACTCACGGAAACCCTGCGCACATGGTCTGACGCTGGCCCCAAGATCCGTACAGATCAGACCTGTGATCCACAGGGTTTTCGTGGGCTGATTCTCAGCAATAGAGCTCCAGGCCTTTTTCCCCAGTCCCTGTGCGTATGGAAGCTCCTCTGAGTCTGCCCACCATCCCAGTAACACACAAGCCTCCACTGACAGATGGGTGGGTGGTAGCTTTGCATGAGGTACACAGATGGGAAACGCACCTGGGTCCCGCCTGGGTGAGGAGAATTCTTCCATGGAACCACATCAACAAAGAAAAGTACCAAGCCCTCACCGAGCTTATAGTGACATCTGTAAAGGACAAGCTGCACGAATGTCTCCAGTACAGAATTGTCATCGAGTGAAAATGAGGCCTCGTGCTGATACTGGTGCAGGGCCCAGCAGTGTTTCGTTCTGATGCAACGGCACCTGACGACAACAACTCAATACGATGGCTTCTTTTCTTTTATTGTGAATTATGTGGGTTTACATGGGAGATCATCAGTTTTACATTCATCCTATCATATTTCACTTCATTGCAATGATTACAACCCCCTCCATGTATTATCAAATAACCAAAGGGTACACCCCACAGCCCCTCC
>NW_006413843.1:0-828 GCF_000296735.1 Chrysochloris asiatica | reverse complement strand
ATTCCCTACCCTGTGTTCTATTTTCCCCTCCCTCATCCTTCCCCTCCTTTCATCCCATGGATCCCAGTGATCAGCAATTATATATATAATTTTTTTCCCCTTTTAGGGTGGGTTCTATTTCTTAGTCTTTTACAATAATGGTCCTATGCAGTAGTTCTTCTTTTGTGACTGACTAATGGTATTTTCAATAACCTCATATGCATGTGAAAGCTGGACAGTAAATAAGGACGACCACAGAAGAATTGACGCATTTGAGTTATGGTGTTGGAGGAGAATATTGAAAGTGTCATGGGCTGCCTAAAGAAGAAACAGATCCATTTTGGAAGAAGTGCAGCCAGAGTGCTCCTTGGAGGCCAGGATGGCCAAACTTCATCTGTCATACTTCGGACACATTGTCAGGAGGGACTAGTCGATGGAAAAGGGTATCATGTTTGGTAAGGTGGAGGGTCAGAGAAAAAGAGGAAGACCCCCAACGAGATGGACTGGCCAGGTGGCAGCATCGATGGACTTAAGCCTGGCAACAATAGTGAGCTTAGCAGTGTTTCGTTCTGCTGTGCATAGGGTCGCTATGAGTCGGTGTCAACTCGATGGCATCTAACAACAACAACAATGTCCTCAAGGTTCACCATATTATGCGGTGGCTTGCAGCTTCATTGTTGTTCTTCAAGGTAGCATAATATTCCATTGTGTGTATCTACCACAGTTTGTTTATCCATTCTTCCGTTGATGGACATTAGGCTGTCTCCATCTTTTTGCTATTGTAAATAGTGCTGCTATGAACATTGGTGTGCGTTTATCTACTCATGTTATGGCTCGTATTTCTTGTGG
>NW_006413842.1:0-6370 GCF_000296735.1 Chrysochloris asiatica | reverse complement strand
ATCTGAAACCTTTCCACCATGGGTGACCCTGCTGGATATTTAAAACACCGGTGGCATAGCCCTCAGAATCACAGCAACTCAGACCACCACAGCACGACAGACAGACTATGTGTACTAGAGACCACATTAAGGAAATTAATTTAAACTTCTTATTCTTGAATAGAAAACAAAACTTCACAGTTAAGAAATTGAGTTTTCAATAATGTCAAAAAAAAAAAAAGGCAAGTAAAGAAAGATTGAGAATCATTTCTCAAATTTGACTCCTTCCACATTTTTTTTAAAAGGATAGAACAACAAATCTTCAATAATTTAAATTTTTTTTTCTGATAACTTAAATCACAATACACACTTGTTCAGAATTACCTGGATGAGCATCATATATGAGAAGATGCAGCCCCTGAATCTTTGTGGTACCAAGCAAACACTAACAGTGCTGAACTTTTTATACGGGTTCTAAGTGTGGGTCTTTAGATCCTGTACAGACTTGTCTAACCTTTCCTATGAGATTTGTGAGTTGTCAATGTTGACAACACTCATTCAGAGTATGATTCTCAGGGTGGGGTAGGGTAGGCTAGGGTGGGGAGTGGTGAGATGGCAAGGCAGCAGATAGCTGTACCTCTGCAACAGGGATAAAATCAGAAGTGATTTCAGTTGCTGACCAGTCACAGAAGACAGTATAGATTCAACTTGGAGGGCCAGGGATAAAGAAGATTAGAAATATTGGCTTTAAAGGTAGAGAAATGCTGGCACGTGGAGAAGAGATACTAGGAAAATCATGCCAGAAAGGAAGAAGTCCTTTTGGTTGGTGAGTGCACCCTAAGCCAGAGCTTGACCTAGTGTTTGGAACCCAAAGGAAACCCAAGGCCAGACCATCAACCATTTTGGCCCTGTTTGTGTGTGTGTGTGTGTGGGGGGGGGTGGGGAGACAAGGCAGTCCATTACAAAATATTGATTCAAAAGAAAAGAGCAGTTTTTGTCAATCTTCCTCCACCACTTCATTTTGGTTAGTGTGTCTAAGAATTTTAAGTAAACAGCTGTTGTAGTTGGAAAAGAAGAGCATCAGATCCATCCACCAAGAAATGCTGTTGTCATCGGCCAGACCACCCAGCTTCCAAAGGGACATCAGCCTGGGGTCCACTCTGTAATTATTGTAGAACCCCCATATCTACCAGCCGCTTTTACAGCTCCCCATTTTCTTGCATAGTTATCAGATCACTGCATCCACCTATACAATCATTACCCATAAAAACCTGCAGTACCGTTCTTGCTCCTGTGAGCTGCTGGAGATAATCTTGAACTGGAGATAATTTTGCTGGAGATAATCATGTGTGTCACTGGAGGCTGTGATATCGACAAATTCTAAAAGCTCTTGTTTGAAAGGCAATTGGCATAGGATCTCTTGGGTCTTTCTGCAGTAAAAGCAGGTGGATTTAATGAACACAACCACCTTCCCTGGGTGGAGTCTGTCGTTCACAAACTGTTGGGCCATGCTGACAAGCTGCTATCTCCACAGGAGGACTCTGCAGTTGCAGGTATTGCTGGAGTGAGTGTAAAGCTTGCCTATCCTTCTTATGATCTGTATTTTGTTTTGTCTTCCAAATGTATTTCACATCTGTGACACTTTAAGTTTACTTGATATGGCTTTTCTATCCAACATTTTGTTAATTCCCACACATGATTGGGTGGGACCATGCAAATAGAGTGTGTAAGACTCTGATGCTGGGATTGGTTAGTTTTGCCATCCCACTAAGCTCAAAAGGAGTCACCTCAGAAGCAGGAACAGAAGATCCTAGGACCATCAAGAAAGAAGAGCATGAGTAGAGTGTCAGATCCTGACCTAAAAAAGCAATGACAGCAGAGGTGGAAAAACAGAGACGCTGAGAGCTCCTAGGGCCATGCATCCCGTAAAGCTGATGGCCTATGGCCAGTGGACTTGCTTGGAGACTGTGTCTTTGGGACATTATCAGACTGACTAAAAGAGCTTGTAACACTTGTCCAAGCAGGGCAGAGGCCAAAGGACCACATGGCTGAGAAGTCAAAGACAACAGTGAGGCGTATCTGCAGAACTGCGGAGAAGTGGCGTTCCTGATTCTAAAACTGTTGTACCTTGAAATGTTTCTGATACTGAATTGTACCCTTTTCACTTCCATAATAAACCTCATAATCATGAGTACTGTTAGGAATTCTATGCAGCCACTGAAATGGATTATCAAATCCAGATGTGAAGCAGAGTACTGTGGGAGGGATGGTTCGTGTCAGAATAAGGTGAAGAAGATTGTAGGATTTAGGCATCTTGCTTTATAGGCATCTGCCTTGGACTGGCTTTAAGTTTGACTCTTCCTTCCCCTTGTCAAAGCCAGAGGAAGTAAGACAGGACACTCACTTGTTTTTTGCAACATTATTCACTTATTTTTCCTTAGAGTCACTTTTTTTTATCTTAACTACAATGACGGAAATTTTATTTCTACCACTGAGATTTAAATTACTTGAAATTCTAATTGTCTTTGTTTTCATCATCCACTGACAATTTTGCATCCCAGTTTGTATTCCTGACATGGTTTTTTCTAACTTGAACAAATCACCTCGACCTGAGTATTTCCTATGTGTGTTAAACAGTGTTTTAAAGACTTTTTCAGAACTCTCATCCAACCCATAGCTTTGGTGACTCACCAAATTGCTGACTCACTGCGACCGTATAGGAAGTGTAGACCACCCCCATAACTTTTGTAAATAGGTAATCTTTATGGAAGCAGACCACCACATCTTTCACCATTAGAGCTATGGGTGGGTTTGATCTCCTGACCTTTTTGTAAATTACATTCAGCGGTCTGTACTTTAATTGAATTTCCAAGGTGATTCTCTTATCTCTATTTTCACAAGGTTTTCTTTCATGGATGTTATTTTCAAGAGTCACGATGTATGATTGCTCTTGATTCTAATTTCCAATGTTGTTTTACTTCATTCAGTGTTGCTATTTGGCTTCCAAACATTATGCAGCACGCTTGCGATAGGATATATTTATACCAACTCTTCCTAGCTCCCTAATACTTGGAGCCAAAAAAAGATCAAAAACATAATTCCCAGTGTGCATAGCTCTCTGGGGCCTTCTTATTTAACCCCATAGGGCTCTGTTTGTGGGACTTACATCTTCCAGAATGTAGTGTGCCACGGTCAGTTTATCCCCACTTTTAAAAAAATTCTTTTCAATAGAGCAGTTTTAGGTTCATAGAAAATGTATGCAGAAAATCTAGTGTTCCCATGAATGACCCCTCCCCACTGCACAGTTTCTCTACTTAATAACATTTTGCATTCCTGTGGTACCGTTTCTAGAACCGATGAACTAATACAGATACATTATTATCAGCTAAAGTCCACAGTTTACTCTTGGGTTCAGCATTTTGGCAAAATGCACAGTGTCATGAGCTCACCATTATAGTATCATAAAGAACAGGTCTGCTGTCATTAAAATGCTGTTTACTTCACCTCTTCACTCATAATCCCTTTGCCAATACCCCCTTGTTCTTCGCTCAGTACTTTAGGAAAACACAGTTCCTTATGTAGAATGAGAAGAACTGATTTGGGAAGGGAAAAGTATTGATAAAAATATTCAATAACTCTACTTACTTTTCATCTAACTGTTCACAGGTTTGAATTGTACAATGCTTCGTTTATTAATTAGGAGCAAGGAGATGAGAGAAAAATGTCTTCCAGCAACTCTGAATAGGATTTCCGAGGCTGTAAATCTTTACAGGAACAGAAAGCCTCATCTTTCTCCCATAGAACAGCTGGTAGTTTAGAACTGCTGACCTTACAGTTAGCAGCCCAATTCATAACCACTACGCTACCAGAGCTCCTTAATGTTAATGTTGTTGTTATGACCCTGTACAGGGTTTCTGAGGCTGTAAATCTTTACGGGAGCAGAAAGCCTTGTCTTTCTCCTGCGGAACAGCTGGTAGTTTGGAATTGCTGACCTGGGATTCACAGCCCGATTCGTAACCACTACGCTACCAGAGCTCCTTTTAATGTTAATAGGGAGAAATAAATATGGGCTTTCAGTACTTTAATCTTTAGCAATACCTTTTTTTCTCACTCTGTTGTTATTGTATGTCACTGAGTCCATTCCTACCCTTAAAAACACTACAAAACAGAGTAGGACTACCCCATGGGGTTACCTAGGCTGACATCTTTATGGGAGCAGATCACCAAATCTTTTCTCCAAAGGATGGATTGGAAACTCCAACTTTTGCCTTAGCAGTTTAGTGCTTAAAGATTGCATCACAAGGTTCCTTTTTCCTGTCCCCCTACCTTTTCTAAGCAAAGATAAATGCTACTATAGTGCCATCAGCTTATCATGTGGATTTTTTTTTTTTTTAGTGTTTATTGTGAATTATGTGGGTTTACATGGCAGAACATCAGTTTTACATTCATCCTATCATATTTCGTTTCATTGCAATGATTATAATCCCCTCCATGCATCATCAAATAACCAAATGGTACACCACACAGGCCTGCCCCCTGTCTGTCAGCACACAGACCTTCTCCCTCCCTGAGTCCAGTGTACCCAGCCACTCCATCTGTCCACGTCATCATCTCTGTCTCCATCCCTGGCGTCACTGCCTCTTTGGGTAGGGACCTGCTCTCAGCTCTTCTCACTTAATGGTCCCAGGGACCTCAGTTCCAGGGCTACAAAATCAATCACTCTCCTCCTTTTGTCAAAAAACATCTACCTCTACATTTCTGACCCTCACAGTCAGTCCTGAAGGCAATTATTCACTATTATACCATAAGAGTCTTATCCCCATTTCCTTTCACCAGCCTGATCCCACCTGATTGGAAATCATTCAGTAGAGGTTCTACCTACCCCTGCCACATATGGAACTAGGTTCCCTCTTGAAAGTTTGTAAGCCAGTCACTTCTTGCCTTTATAGTCCCCCATCCCCCATTTTGGGTAGCCAGTATCTAAGTTCCCCATCCCTGTCAACCCTGTGTACTGACTACTGTTGCCATGCTTGAGTCCATCGATGCTGCCACTTGGCCAACCCATCTCATTGGGGGGGTCTTCCTCTTTTTCTCTGACCCTCCACCTTGCCAAACATAATATCCTTTTCCAGAAACTGGTCCCTCCTGACAATATGTTCAAAGTAAGAGAGACAAAGTTTGGCCATCCTGGCCTCCAAGGAGCATCCTGGCTGCACTTCCTCCAAAATGGATCTATTGGTTCTTTTGGCATCTCATGGCACTTTCAATATTCTCCTCCAACACCATAACTCAAAAGCATCAATTCTTTAGGTAGGTTGTGTTTTTCTAAAAATGTATCCATCTCTTCTAAGTTTTTTAATTTGTTGGAGTACAACTCTTCATGTTGTTGTTGTTGTTAAGTGCCATCGAGTCGGTTCCGACCCATAGCGACCCTGTACAGGGTTTCCGAGCGTGTAAATCTTTACGGGAGTAGAAAGCCTCATCTTTCTCCCGCGGAGTGACTGGTAGTTTCGAACCACTGACCTTAAGTTTCGCAGCCCGATTCGTAGCCACTACGCTACCAGAGCTCCTTCATAGTATACTTTTATTATCCTTATTTCCTTTGGTTCCATTGTAACGTCACCCATGTGGTTTCTAATGCAAGTTATTTGTGTCTTCTCCCTCTTTTGTTTTGTTAGTTTTGCCAATGGTTTGTCACTTTTATTAAACCTTTCAAAGAACCAGCTTCTTGTCTTGTTGATTCGTTCTATTGTTTTTCTGTTTTCCATCTCATTTATTTCTACTCTTATTTCTTTTCTTTTGGTAACTGAAGGTTACCCCTCTTGGTCTCTTTCTAACTGTTGGAGATGCTGTGTCAATGTGTTAATTTTGGTTCTTTTCTCTTTTTGGATGTGTGTATTTATTCCAATAAATTGTCCTCTCAGCACCGCTTTTGCCGTGTCCTAAAGATTTTGATATGTTGTGCTTTCATTCTTCTTTGTTTCTAGGAATTTTGTGAGTCATGTTTAACTTCTTCTTTTACCCAGTCACTTTTCAGCAGGGTGTTACTCACTTTCCATGTATTCGACTTTATTTTCTTGGTCTTATTGTTGATTTCTAGTTTTATAGCATTATGATCTGAACAAATGCTTTGTAGTATTGTGATACTTGTAAACTAATGGAGGCTTGCTTTTTGACCTAACATGGTCAATTCTGGAGAATTTTTCATGTGCATTAGAGAAGAATGTATATTGTACTATTGTTAAGTTGAATGCTCTGTACACATCTATGAGGTCAAGTTGGTTGATTGTGTTGTTTAGTTCCTCTGTAACTTTTTCGAGTTTCTTTCTGTTTGTTCTGTCCCTTTTCGAGAGTGGAATATTAAAATATCCCACTATAATGGTAGATTTAT
>NW_006413841.1:2498-6309 GCF_000296735.1 Chrysochloris asiatica | reverse complement strand
TAACTTTCAAAATGTTTGGTAGTCTGTGTATTCCCTGAATTAGAGCCCTCACATTTGTCCCTATTTTTCATTGATGACCTTCATAATTTTGGTATTCACATTTAGATCTTTAATCCATGCTGAGTTCATATTTTGTATATGGTGTGAGATAAAGGACTTGTTTCAATCTTTTGCACATTGCTTTCCAGTTTTGCCAGCACCATCTGTTAAAGAGACTATCTCCTCCCCATGCAATGTGCCTAGGCACTTTGTTTAAAATCATTTGGCTTTATGTGGATGGGTTAATTTTGGGATTCTCTTGACTTATTCTTTAACTTGTATATACATCAGTTCATTTATGCTTATTTATGTAGCTACAGACTTTGGCTCAATCAGTTATTAACTGAAACTGTGAGGGAGCTTCAAAAAGCTTATGGAAAAATGAAATTAAGAGATAATAGTTGTTTTTTTCCCCCACAAATTTTGAAAGACCTCTTATGTATAAATACTTATACATTTTATATTTAAATTCTTCACCTGAATCAGTGTCTAAACTATTAATTCCATAGGTTAGTTATAAATACAGCAGAATATAAGAGAAACAATTAAAAGCAAGCTTTAGTTTCCTTTTTTATTAGCATTTAACTACAGTTAAGTTTCATTTTATGTGCTATGAAATGCTCACAGATTAAAATTACTGACTCAGTGACACCACCAGACTACTATATTGTTGGAAGACCTCGTGGCTTTGTAGGATACGCAGTGGACTGCTAACCACAAGTTCAGTGATTTGAGTACACCAGTTGCTCCTTGGGAGAAAGGTGAGGCTTTCTGTTCCTATGAATATTTACAGTCTTGAAAACCCTATATAAAGGGTTGCTGTGGTGTGATGCTGTAGACTAATGTGTCAGACTGCAAAGTCCTTTAAACTGCCAGGTTGTTGCTTCAAGCTCACCAGATGTTCCTTGGAAACCTTATACAGGGCCATTATTGGTTGGAGTCAATTCAACGGCACTTAACAACAACAACAACATGAAAACACAACTGACTTGACAACACTTAATAACAACTATGTTGTTGAGTTAGTTTCATATTGACCTTCCAAACTACATAAGCATACATAACTGAGATAACGCTCCTCCGTGCTTAAAATGTGGAATAGTTCTCCTCTCTTCTTATCTCTAAGTGGGCACACTGTTATTGTTAGTTGAATTGGTTATAATTAATGGCCACCTTCTGCATAACAGAAGAAAATACTGACCAGTCCTGCACCATATTCATGATCTTTGAATGAGGGTTTCCCTTATTTTTATCCACCCTGAAGTTTATCAAATATGATGTCCTTATCTAGCAACTGATCTTTCCTTGATGATGTAAGTAAGCTGAAGTCTCACCATCTTCATTTTTAAAGAACATATTTGTTTTATTTCTTCTGAGACTGATTTGCTTGTTCTTTGTGCAGTCTATGGTATATTTATTATTATTCAACAACATATTAATTCAAATGCATTGATTCTTTTGCATTCTCTTTTTACTGTCCAGCCTTCACATGCAAAATCTGGTGTGACTGAAAAGACGATGGCTTGGGTAAAGTTCACCTTAGTTACCAAAGTGAAATCTTTGCTTTTTAGAAATTGAACACTATATTCTGCTTTAAAGTTTTTGTTGATATCATGTGTTCTCATTAATGAAAGGCATAATGTAAATAAGGAAACATTTTTGAGGTAATAATGATTTTGATATAATTATGTTGGACACATATCTCCCTAGTGAACTCTGGTGGTAGCATTGGTGGGGTGTGGCTATTACTTTAGAACCAAAAAGAGTCACACAGTTCCTATAATTTATACATGCACTACAACTGGAATAACAACTTGCCAAGGAACCTAAGAGGCTGAAAATGCTGGTGAATCATATAAGTTCCATAGGTCATGGAAGAGTTAGTGTCTTTTACAGCAGATTTTCCCCTTGCATTATGTTCTTTGGTCTCTTGAGTGTTGCTTCCATGAGTGCTGACTGTTGATCCAAGTACTATGAAGTCCTTGATAACTGCAATTTTTTTCACCTTCACCTCTCAATAAACATAATCTTCATTCTTTGCCTGATGTATTTTATTTTCATAAATAGATGCATTTTAAAACAGAAATAAGAGTATACTCACTACTAGTAGTAAGTACAAGAAAGAAATTTCCTCAGGAAATTAAAAACTTTAAAGTCCTGACTTTAAAGTCCTGAAGGTTTGCATAAGAAAATAATATGATCTTTTCACAAAAAATATTTTCTAAAAACTGACAAACCTACATCCAAGTACTTATATAACATACACCAAATAATATCACAACAAAAAATAACCATGTCCTGAATTAAAATGTCCTATCTTCTTTTGCCAAATCATATTTGAAATTCTTCTGGTACTGACATGAATCTTAATGCTCTGTGAAGCTATTCATGCAGAACCATGGAATCAGAGAGCGAAGATAATGAAATTTTAGTTGTATAGAAATATTATTATGCAAAATAAAATAATTCAGAGTTTCTCAGGCATTTAATCTAAATATATCACTCTGGCTACTCATTTCCTTTTTGCTTTATATAATTTTATTTTGATGAAATATAAAAAGGATTTTATTGGAAGGAATAATACTTCTGAGTTTTAATTCTTCTATTTCCTGTTAGTAACAATATAGGAAAAATTTCCAATGTCTTTCTAATTTTGGGACAGTAATATAGCAATATACTGATCTAGTCATGTAGGAGTCCTGAAGTGGTGCTGCAGGTTAATGCACCAGACTGCAAAGTTGTTTGAACTGCAGGTTTGCAGTTTAAGCTCACCAGCTAATCCTCAGAAACCCTATACAGGTTACTATGGGTCGGAGTCGACTTGACGGCACTTAACAACAACAAGAAAAGTCAGATAGTTCAAGACTGGTGCTTACTAGCTATTACCTAATGACATGTGTGCTTATTAGATATTGCCCATGTCCTCTTAGTATAAGTTAAGCACAATGATTTTATATTTTATAGTAAATTTAAACTCATCTTCTCAATTCTTTTTCACACTGATCTTGTACCATATAATATAGCAAATTCTATATTGAGTTTGTTGAGTTCGTTCTGACTTATAGCAACACTTTATAGGATCTCCAAGGAATAGCTTGTGGGTTTGAACTGCTGAACTTTTGGTTAGCACTCCAATGCTTACCCTACAGTGTCATACCAGTACTCCAATATAGTATATAATATAATAGTATACATATTGGAGGGTATATTATGCTTAACAAATACTAAGAGGATACGGGTAATATCTAGTAATCATCTATGTCATTAGGTAATAGCTAATAAGCACCAGTGTTATACATATTACTATGTTACTATATTATAAGCATATTACTATGTTGCTATGTTATAGGACTCCTGGTGTGGTGCTGTAGGATCAGCATTGGACTGTGAACCATAGGTCAGCATTTCAAACCCACCAGCTGCTCCTCAGAGACCCTATACAGGTTTGCTATGAGTTGGAATTAACTGGACGGCACCTAACAACAACAAACATACAATATAGTTATAATATAGCATAAGACAGGACTCCTAGTATGGCACTGTAGGATGAATAGTGAATTTCTAACAACAAAGCTGGCCATTGAAACCCACCAGCTGCTCCTCGGAAACTCTGTACAGGGTCCCAGTTGATTCAAGGGCACTGTACAAGACAATTGTGAAAAAAGAGTTGAAAACTATATGTAAAATTACTTTAAAATTTGGAACAAACCATCAATTGCTCATATGCATATTCACACTGAAGCTGAAGAAAATGAAAACAAGTCCATAAGAG
>NW_006413841.1:0-1883 GCF_000296735.1 Chrysochloris asiatica | reverse complement strand
GCAGCACAGGAGGCACTCACTCATCTATGCCGAGAAATTTGGAAGACAACTATCTGGCCAACTGATTGGAAGACATCTGTATTCGTGCCCATTCCAAAGAGAAGTGACCCAATGAAATGTGGAAATCATAGTACAATATCTTTGATATCCCATGTGAGTAAAGTTTTACTAAAGGTAATACAGAAACAGCTTCAAGCATACATTGACAGAGACTTCCAGAGGTTCAAGCAGGATTCAGAAGAGGCCGTGGAATGAGGGATATCATTGCTGATGTGTGATGGATCTTGACTGAAAGCAGAGAATATCAGAAATATGTTTATCTGTGCTTTATTGACTATACAAAGGCTTTCGATAGTGTGGATCATGACAAGTTATGGACAATATTGCAAAGTATAAGTATTCTGGAACATTTAATTGTGCTCATGAGGAATCTGTACACAGACCAAGAGGCAGTTGTTTGAACAGAACATGCGAAGACCGAATGGTTTAAAATTAAGAAAGATGTGCGACAGGGTTGTATTCTTTCACCATATTATTCACCCTCTAAGCTGAACAAATAATCTGAAAACCTGGGTTATATGAAGAAAAATGTGGCATCAGGATTGGAGGAAGACTCATTAACAACGTGCAATATGCAGATGATATAACCTTTCTTGCTGAAAGTGAAGAGGACTTAAAATACGTACTAATGAAGATCAAAGAGCACAGCCTTTGATATGGATTGTATCTCAATGTAAAGAAAACCAAAATCCTTACCACTGGACTGATAACATTTTTATCAATGGGGAAAAGATTGAAGTTGTCAAGGACTTCATCCTTTTTGGATCATGGAAGCAGCAGTCAAGAAATCAAATGACATATTGCCTTAGGCAAATCTTGTTGTATAAGACCTTTTTAAAGTGTTGAAGAGCAAAATGTCAGCTTGAGGACTAAAGTGTACCTGACCCAAGCCATGGAATTTTCAATAACCTCATATGCATATGAAAACTAGATAGTGAATAAGAAAGACCGTAGAAGAATTGATGCATTGGAGTTATGGTGTTGGAGAAGAATACTGAAAGTGCCATGGACTGCCCAAAGAATCAACAGATCTGTGTTGGAAGAAGTGCAGCCAGCATGCTCCTTGGAGCCCAGGATGGCCAAACTTGGTCTCTCATACTTTGGACATATTGTCAGGAGGGACCAGTCGCTGGAGAAGGGTATCATGTTTGGTAAGGTAGAAGGTCAGAGAAAAAGTGGAAGACCCCAGTGAGATGGACTGACAAAGTGGCAGAATCAATGCGCTCAAGCGTGGCAATAATAGTGAGATTGGTCCAGGATTGGGCAGTGTTTCGTTTCTATGAGTCAGTACCAACTCAATGGCATCTAACAACAACAACAATTTAGTTACTGTTTCTTTCCTATTTTTTTTCTCTCCTGTTATTCTGATTTTTCTACAAAACATGTTAGACAACTTGTTGTGTCTTTGATGAGTTACATACCATGTTAATGTATATTTTCATACCTCTTTTTTCTTCAGTTTTTTAATTTATTAACCTAGTTTAAAGCTCACTAATTCAGTATTCTGAAGCATTTAAGGATATGTTGAAACCATCTACTGAGCTTGTAACACATCTTTTACATTTTTCATTCCTGGAATATAAATTTTGTCATTTTCTCTATTGTCTAATTCTCTATTAATATTCCCATATTTCTATGCATGAATTGTTTTTTTTTTTTTCTTTTTTTGTGTATGTGGTAAGGGCATAGAAAGTAAAAGAAGAAAGGAGAGTTATGAGATCATAAGAAAGAAAAATAACTTTGGCGATAGAATTTCAGATTTTGGATCAAATTTACAAAAATGTAATTATCTCTAATTTTGTTATTTATGTGAGTAGTAAATA
>NW_006413840.1:6099-6630 GCF_000296735.1 Chrysochloris asiatica | reverse complement strand
CACATTGCTAATGATTCCAACATGTCCATATATTGAGAGCTAGCTTGATAGCAGGGTAGTGCATCATTTCCATATACAGAGTTGAAGCCACATGGCTAATGAGTCCAAGATGTCCATATACAGAGAGTTACCTAAATGGTAGATCTGTCCAATATATCCATATACAGAGTTCTAGCTACATGGCAGATGAGTCTAACATGTCCATATACTGAGAGCTATGTTCATGGCAGACAAGTCCAATGTGGTCATATATAGAGAGCTACCTACTTGCCAGATCTTGCCAACATATCCATGTACAGAGAGCTAGCTACATGGCAGACGAGTTCAAAAGGTCCATATACAGAGGGCTAGATATATGGCAGGTTAGTGCAACACTTCCATATACAGAGTTCTAGCTACAAGTTAGGTGAGTTCAACTTGTCTGTATACATAGAATGTGCTACAGAGCAGAGTAATGCAACATTTCCATATACAGAGTTCTAGCTACATGGCAGATGTGTCCAACGTATCCATATACTGAGAGCAAGCTAC
>NW_006413840.1:2758-3674 GCF_000296735.1 Chrysochloris asiatica | reverse complement strand
ACTAGGCAGATGAGTCCAACTAGTCTATATACTTAGAGCAACATACATGGCAGATCAGGCCAAAATATCCATGCATAGAGAGCAAGCAACATGTCAGACGTGTACAAAATGTCCATATACAGTGAGCTAGCTTCATGTCACAGTTGTGCATAATTTCAATACACAGAGTTCAAGCTACATGGCAGACAAGTCCAAAATGTCCATATGCAGAGAGCTAGGTACATGGCAGGGTAGTGAAACATTGCCATATACAGAGTTCTAGCTACATGGCAGATGTGTCCAACGTGTCCATAGAACGAGACATAGCTACATGGCAGACAAGTCCAATATGTTCATATACAGAAAGCTACCTACTTGGCAGATCAGTCCAACATATCCATGTACAGAAAGTTGCTACATGGCAGATGAGTATAAAATGTCCATATAAGAGAGATGGTTACATGGCAGTGTTGTGCAACATTTCCATATACAGAGTACTAGCTACAAGGCAGATGAGTCCAAAGTGTTCATATACAGAGAGCTAGTACATGGCAGAGTAGTCCAACATGTCCATATAAAGACTAGTAACTACCTGACTAATGAGTCCTACATGTTCACATACAGAGAGCAAGCTAAATGGCAGACTAAATCAACATGTCCATATAAAGAGTTCTAGCTACCTGGCTAATGAGTACAGCATGTCCATATACTGAAGCTAGCTATATGGCAGCATAGTTCAACATGTCCAAATACAGAAATCTAGCTACATGGCAGATGTGTCCAACGTGTCCATGTACTGAGAGCTACCGACATATAGATCAGTCCAACATGTCCATATGCGGATTACTAGCTACATGGCAGATGAGTCCAATATATCCATATACTGAGAGCTAGCTACATGACAGACAAGTCCAATATGTTCATATACAGAGAGCTA
>NW_006413840.1:0-1153 GCF_000296735.1 Chrysochloris asiatica | reverse complement strand
GTAGTGCAACATTTCCATATACAGAGTTCTAGCTACAAGGTAGATGAGTCCAACATGTCCATATACTGAGACATAGCTACATGGGAGATGAGTCCAAAATGTCCATATACAGAGAGTCAGCTACTTTGCAGATCAGACCAACATATCCATGTACAGAGAGGTATCTACAAGGAAGCGTAGTGCATCATTTCCATATACAGAGTTCAAGCTACATGGCAGATGAGTCCAAAGTGTGCATATACTGACAGCTACCTACATGGCAGATCAGTTCAACATATCCATGAACAGAGAGCTAGCTACATGGCAGATGAATCCAAAATGTCCATATACAGAGAGCTAGCTACATGGAAAGGAAGTGCAATATTTCCATACATAGAGTTCTAGCTACATGGCAGATGTGTCCAACATGTCCATATACTGAGAGCTTGGTACATGGCAGAGTAGTCCAAAATATTCATGCAGAGAGCAATGTCAGTCAATTCCAACATGTCCATAGACAGAGAGCTAGCTACAAGCCAGAGTAGTACATCATTTCCATATACAGAGTTCAATCAACATGGCAGATGAGTCCAAAGTGATAATATACTAAGAGATGGCTACCTGACAGAGTAGTCCAACATGTCGATATGTAGAGTATTAGCTACATGGTTAATGAGTCCAACTTGTCCATATACTGAGAGCTAGCTACATGGCAGACAAGTCCAATATGTTCATATACAGAGAGCTACCTTCTTGGCAGATCAGTCCAACATATCCATGTACAGAGGTACAGAGACCTAGCTACAATGCAGACGAGTCCAAAATGTCCATATACAGAGAGCTAGCTACATGGAAGTGTATTGTAACATTTCCATATGCAGATTTCAAGCTGCATGGCAGATGTGTCCAACCTGTACATATACTGAGAGCTACCTACCTGGCAGATCAGTTCAAAATATCCATGCAAAGAGAGCTAGGTACAGGTCAGACAAGTTCAAAATGTCCATATACAGAGAGCTAGCTACATGGCAGGGTAGTGCAACATTTCCATATACACAGTTCTCACTACAAGGCAGAAGGGTCCAATTTGTCTATAAAGAGAGAGCTAGCTACATAGAGTAGTGGTTAAAAATCGGGCTGCAAACCTTAAGGTCAGCAGTTCGAAACTACCAGC
>NW_006413839.1:4888-6384 GCF_000296735.1 Chrysochloris asiatica | reverse complement strand
TTTTTAAAAAGTACCATGAGACTGCCAGAAGAAGAAACAAATCTGTGTTTGAAGAATTACAGCCAGAATGTTCCTTAGAAGTCAGGTTGTCAGGCTTTATCTATCATACTTTGGACATATTGTCAGGAGGGACCAATCCCTGGAGAAGGACATCATGCTTGGTAGACTGGAGGGTCAGTGAAAAAGAGTAAAACGGCCCCCCCCAACACAATGGATTAGCATAGTGGCTGGAGCAATGGGCTCAGGCATATCAACAATTATGAGATTGTCACAGGACCAGGAAGTGTTTCATTCCATTGTGCATAAGGTCTCTCTGAGTCGGTACTAAGTCAACGATACCTAACAATAATTAAAATAAGCCTATGTTGTTATTTCTAGGTACCAGCAAGACAGTTCGGATTCTTAGTAACTGTATGCACAACAGAACAAAACACTGCCTGACCCTTAACAATTGTTATGTTTGTTGCTACGACTATATCAATCCATCTCTTTGAGAGTATTCCTATTTTTTCTGATCCTACATTTTTCTAAGCTTAATGTCCTTCTCCAGGGACCGGTCCTTCCTTATAGCATGTCCAAAGTATGAAAGATAAAGTCTCGCCATCCTGGCTTCTATGGAGTATTCTGTACTTCATATGCATCAATTCTTTTATGGTTTTCCTTATCTATTGTCCAACTTTCACATGCATATGACGCAATTGATAATACCATGACTTGGGTTAGATACGCCTTAGTCTTCAAAGTGGACTTTAAAGAGGTCTTGTGCATTAGACATGCCTAATGCAATATGTCATTTGATATCTTGACTGGTGCTTCCAAAAGTATTGGAAATGAAGTCTTGAGCAACTTTAATCTTTTCTCCAGTTATCATGATGTTATTTATTGCTCCAGTTGTGAAGAGCTATGTTTTCTTTATATTGAGCAATCCTTACTGAATGCTAGAATATTTGATCTTCATCAGTAAATATTTTAATCCTCTTTGCTTCCAGCAAGCAAGGTTATATAATCTGCATATTGCAAATTGTTAATGAGTCTTCCTTTAATCCTGATGTCACATTGTTCTTCATAAAATCAAACTTCTCAGATTATTTGCTCAGCATACAGATTGAGTAAATATAATGAAACCATGCAAAAAAAACCCCACACAGACAAAAGAATATGTATTCCTGAGCACTCGTGAGGAACCTGTACATAGACAAAGAGGCAGTCATTCAAACAGAACAATGGGATACTAAATGGTTTAAAACCAGAAAAGGTGTGGGTCAGGGTTGTATTCTGTCCCCATATTGATTCAGTCTGTATGCTGAGTAAATAATCTGAGAAGTTGGATTATATGAAGAATGTGGTATCAGGATTGGAGGAAGAGTCATTAACAATCTGTAATATTCAGATTACACAATCTTGCTTTCTGGAAGCAAAGTAGACTTGAAATACTTACTGATGTGTTATGCCCAGAATTCAGGGTCCCCAAAGACCACCCAGGAGCCGTGTACCGA
>NW_006413839.1:0-4448 GCF_000296735.1 Chrysochloris asiatica | reverse complement strand
TGCCTCTGGAGGGAACTAATAACTGAGGCCTTGTCTATTTAAAATGCTTTCCTGAGCCTGACTAGAGTTTAGTCAAGCAGTTTCTAGGTAGGCAAAATCAGGTAAAATCAGTTTGGTCCTTACAGATGAAGATCAAAAAAGACCTTCAGTATGAATTGCACCTCAATGTAAAGAAAACTAAAATCCTAATGTGAATGTGAAAATGCTAAAAACATCATGATAAATGGAGAAAAGATTGAAGTTGTCAAAGCCTTCAGTTTGCTTGGATTCACAAGCAATGCTCATGGAAGCAGCAGTTAAACAAATCAAAAACCATACTGCATTATGCAAGTCTTCTGCAAAAGACCTCTTAAAAGTGTTAAAGAGCAAAGATTTTACTTTGCGGATTAAGGTGCTCCTGACCCAAGCCATGGTATTTTCAATAGCCTTTCAATGTGGCAGTTGGAGAATGAATAAGGTAGACTGTAGAACAATCTATGCATTTGAATTATGGTGCTGTCGAAGAATACTGCAAGTACCGTGGACTGCCAGAAGAACAAACAAATCTGTCTAGAAGAAATTCGTCACAGTGTTCCTTAGAAGCGAGGATCTTGTACTTTAGACATATTATCAGGAAAACCTTATAAAAACCAGACCCTGGAAAAGGACATCATGTTTGGTAAAGTAGACAATGCAAAAGAGGAAGACCCCAAACAAGATGAACTGATTCAGTGGCAGCCACAATGGGCTCAAACGTAACAATTGGGAGGATGGCACAAACATGGGCAGTGTTTTGTTCTGTTGGGCATCAGGAAATGGCTCAACAGCAACTAATATCTTCAAGATTGCGTATTCTTCTGCCAGTTTAAATCTGTTGTTGAGTCTCTCTAATGAATTTTTATTCTAGAAATTATACTTTTTAACTTCAAAATTTTCATTTGGTTTGTATTTTATTTATATCTTTATCCATTTCCTCTTTTTGATGAGTCATTGTCATCTCAGTTGTTGTTGTTGTTGTTAGGTGCCATTGAGTCAGTACCAACTCATAGACACCCTATGCACAACAGAACCAAACACTGCCCGGTCCTGGGCCAACCTCACAATCATTGCTGTTTGAGCTCACTGCTGCTGACAATGTGCCACTCCTTCTCACTGGGGGTCTCCCTCTGACCCTCCACTTTACCAAACATGATATCCTTCTCCAGGGACTGGTTCCTCCTGATAATATGTCTGAAGTATGAGAGATGAAGTCTGGCCATTCTGGCTTCCAAGTAGGGTTCTGGCTGTACTTTGTCATTATACTTTCCTTTAATATTTTAAAGAGTTTCTTTTAGTTTAAAAACAAACAAACTTAAAATAACTGTTTGAAGGTTTTGTCTGCTAAGTCTAACATCTGTGCCCTGTCAGAGACAGTTTCTATTTATTTATGAGTCACAATTTCCTGTTTCTTTGTATATATTTTTGTTGTTGTTAAAAATAGGATATTTTATATAATACACTTTAGCAACTCTGGGTTCTGATTTTTCTCCCCCTTATTGTTATTGATGTTTTTTGTTTATTTATTTTTACATATTCTAATTCTGTAGAGTATGCATTTCTTGTAAACAGTCACTAACTGATGCTCAGATTTTTGTTTTTTAATTATTGCTAAGTTTATCTTCCTAAGGATTGCGTAGCTTCATGATCAGTAAATGATTGTGAGATACTATGCTTTAACATTTTTAGCCAGAGATGTTTCCATCCTCTGCATAATTATCAATATGTGCTTGAGTTGAAGACCATGTTCAAAGTTCAGGCAGTTTATAAATGTGACCAAACTTTTACTTTCTTCCATGCCTTCTCATGTCTCTTCTGCATGTGCACAAGGCCTCACATTCAGCCAGGGACATGCCGATGGTTACTCACACGCACACAGACTTCTCTACCACCCGAGATGTGTGGAAGATCATCAAGGTCCACTATGCCTTCCTTGTTCTCTGATATCCTTGGTTACATTTTTGGCTAATCTGCTGGTCTGTTGCTTGTTCTAGCCTTCAAGATTGCTACAACATCACCCTTCCTCATTTGTTTGTCAAGGAAATCACTACTGTTTTAGGTAACAACCCTGGGTACACTATTTCTCCATGCTCTGCTCCAAATCAAATCAATTTCCTCCAACAGAGTAGCTGCAGGTGTTTACTGCTTGTCCTTTGGGCAAAATTACAGGCCAAGAGAACTGGGATGGAGGAAGCAGGATTAGCCCTGGGCAATTTCACCACAAACTCTTAATGTTCTTTCCTGAAATTCATCGGGTTTTCCTTAAATAAACATTTCTCAATTTTTATAACCCTTTGTTCAATTTCCAGAGTCCTTAAATGGCTGCTTTTGACAATTTTGTCCGGTTTTATCATTGCTTTTTGGAAAGAAATTTGCTGAGTTTCTCATTCTGCTTCGTTATTGTCATATCTAACCAAATACCAAATTTATTTCCTATGAATTTCCTAGAATTCATTCCCTTCTCTTTATCTCTGTTTTGTTGTTGGTTAGTGTCACCATGAATAGGGTTTCTGAGGAGCGGCTGGTGGGTTTGAACTGCTGACTTTGTGATTCAAATTGACTTTGAGGTCCAGTGCTAATCCTACAGCACCACACCAGGATTCTAAACTACCTCCTCTTACCTCCAGCTGCGGTGACCTGCTAGATGAACTATGTGCATAGCCTCCATCTTCCTCTTCTCTCATTCTGATGTTTTCTCTGTATTTCGGTCACAGTGATATTGTCCAAAGGAACATTCTTATTATGTCACACTTCCGTCCCTCACCCTGACTTAACAACCTTTACTGATTCTCCATTGCTTTTAGATATGATAAAGATGAAAACAAAGAAACAAAAAAACTCTCCTAATATGCTCTGGTAACGTAGGGGTTACGAATCGGGCTGTGAACCTCAGGGTCAGCAGTTCGAAACTACCAGCTGTTCCGCGGGAGAAAGATGAGGCTTTCTGCTCCTGTAAAGATTTACAGCCTCGGAAATCCTGTAAAGGGTCGCTATGAGTCGGAACCGACTCCAAGGCACATAACAACAACAACAATAACAATAATAACAATATGCTCTAAGAGGGCCTGGGCTATTTGGCCTTATTCACCTCCAGGTGTGGCTCTGCAGGGTGATTTAACAACAGCATCTTCACTGGTCTTCCCTTTGGTCTGGGATTGCCCCACTCTCCTTCCAGCCTGAGGGCCTTTCTTTGCATAGGCTTTTTCTTCTGCCTTGAGTGCTTCAGTTCTCCTTTACCTAGCTAACCAACTCCCTTTTATCCTATACATCTCAGCACAAACAAACATAACTTCCTTGAAAATAACCTTCCCTGATAGCCCTCAGTTACATCAGGTTCCACTATATCTTCCTCACTGGCACTACGGTAAGCACAATTTCATATTTATGATGTGATCATTTCTTTGTTGTTCATTGTCTTTCCCACTGAATTTCAGGCTCTGTGAGGGCAGAAACCATGTTTTACCTCTGCAATTCCAGCACTTAGTCCATAGTATATGCTTAAAAAGATGTGATAGATATTTGAAACAATAAGTTAGTGTAGCATTGCCCAAAATACAAATACTTCATGTCATTCAATATTAAAATCAAAGTAAGTATAAAAACTAAGTTCTAAAGCTTTCATTATCTAGAAAAACAAGTTAAAAAATATATCCTAAACAAGTGTAAAGTGCTACAATTTGATGAACTTGACCTATATTTATGGATGTAGTAGCTAAAAATACCAACCTAGAGGGAAGGAACCTTCACATTAAAGATCAATCCTATGCCTTCTGCACACAGGGTTGATAGGGATGGGCAACTTAACATTGTTGTTGTTGTTATATGCCGTGGAGTCAGTTCTGACTCATAGTAACCCTACACAGGGTTTCCGAGGCTGTAAATCTTTACAGGAGCAGAAAGCCTCATCTTTCTCCCGCAGAACAGCTGGTAGTTTTGAACTGTGCACCCTGAGGTCAGCAGCCCGATTCATAACTGTTATGCTACCAGAACTCTTAGCTATCAAAAATGGGGGACAAAAAAGGCACAAAGTGACTGGCTTACAAGTTTTCAAGAGGGAGTTTCATTTCAGAAGGTGTGTGTTGGGCAGGGGGAGTTTTCATCTTGTTTAAATGGGTCTGGTGAAAAGAGATGGGGATAAGATTCTAAAGTAATTGTTATCCTGACTAATTGCTATTGTCACAACTATAAAGAGATGGAGGCAGAGATAATGACATGGAAAGAGGGAAAAGCTGAAGAATCCAAACTCAAGGAAAGAGAAAGGCTTTGGACTCAGTAAAAAAGCTACTAGACCTCATTGGAAGATTCAGCAAAGTGGCAGGGTATAAGATTAACATACAAAAATCAGTTGGATTCTGGAGCGAGCGTGCCCGAGGGACCCAGCATTCACCGAAGACCCACCTGAAAGAGGGATGCCATCTGCATTTCCATTGAGG
>NW_006413838.1:5255-6343 GCF_000296735.1 Chrysochloris asiatica | reverse complement strand
TGTCCCTACCCTTCATACTGCAATGATGACTACAGTCCTACTGCTAAAATCACAGAGATAGTGTCCACTCAGGAGCTAGACACGCTGGCACAAAAACCAGTTGTTTCACATACCAGTTATATGAAATTGGACTCTTCATGTGTCGTGAACTGTGAAATTGGATTCTTCATGTGTCGTGAACTCTTCATGCTCCATATCGCCCTCTGTACAATGGGGATGAAATAGTACTTACATCCAGGTTTAGTGTCAGGATAAAATGAGTTCATAATGTGAAGCACTTGAAGCTCTTTGCCACATGTAAATTACATGTGTACATTTCATGTAAGTTGCATGTACTATGATTTAATAGTCTTGGAGAATTATGGGTAAGTCAAAAAGTATTGCTACTAGGATTTGCATTCATGCATATGCACAATTATTCCAAACAAAATGTGCGAACACATGTCTCTGTGATCAGTAGATGACTGAAAACAAGTTCTCTCAGTAAATGTAGTTTCAATTAGAGTGCTTAAAAAAAGAGCCAATCAAAGCAGTGGTTTCTGAGGGGTTCTGCTATGTAGTTCAATTCAAGATAGAGAGGTCATTATAGATGTCTTTTGGAAGTTAACAAAAGGGTAATCTTAATAGATTTTCTCAAAGGACACAGGGCAATCATACAGCTAATTATTAGGAAGAAGTTTTAAGAAAATGGAAAACTGCACTGATAAGAAAAATCCCAAGAAATTTGTGCCAAGTGTTTTTTTGTTTTTTATTCTTCATCATAACAATGCACCTGCTTATTCTTCAAGAGTAGCAAGGGCCATCCTATCAGAATTTTTTTTTTTGAGAACTTAAGTTTTTTTTCTAAGTTTTTATTGATAATTGAGTGAAAGTTTACAGGGCAGATCATCACTTTTACATTCAACAAATTATATATTTAGTTTCATTACAATGATTATAATCCCTTTTATGTACAATTAATTAACAGTATTTCTCTGTATTCATTTTAGCTCTTTTTTCTTTTTTTTAAACACTCATGCATGCATCATAATTTACACCACCAAAAGGCACATTCTGCAAGTCTGCCTCCTGGCCGCCATCTCTCAGTC
>NW_006413838.1:2060-3113 GCF_000296735.1 Chrysochloris asiatica | reverse complement strand
GAACCAACTCCACGGCACATAACTACAACAACATATCTTTAAATATCATTGCTGCCCAATTCTCTTATATTTTTCTGGTATACTCATTACATATATGTGAGATTATTTCTCATTTGCCCTATTCTTGCCATCCGTCCCCTATTCTTTTTGCTCTTTCTCTGTGCTTTCATTTGAATGTTTTCTCTTAACTGTATTTAGAATCTCTAATCTTGTTCACAGCTGTCCAGTTTCATAACCTGTGCCTAATTGATATGAATCACATTGGCTCTCAGTTTAAGTAAAATCTTTTATTTCTGGAACTCCTTTCTAAGTATTTTGAGTGCATTCTGTGGTGGTTTTGTGTTACGTCAACTTGGGCTAAACTGACCTATATTAAAAGTTTCTACATTGAAAGGACCACAAAAGACATATATAAGGAGGCTTCAAACTATTCATGGAAAAATTAATCTAAAGATAATGGAATTTTCCATAAAGTTTCTGAAGTCCCCCTGTATGTGAAACATAGAAGAAGAATTGAAGCAACCATATTGCATTGTATTTGGAAAATGATTCAGAGACCTCAGATGCTGTTGAGGCTCACACACATTTTCATTCATCTGTTTGCTCATCTCATTGGTATAGAGCATTTGTCAAACCTTCAGTCCCTCCTCCTTCTTGAGGTTCTCTAATTTCTCAGTCAGTTATGTGTCCAAGTCTGTGATGACAGACAACAACAATTGCCACTGAAGTCAGAGGCAGTGAGAGACTATCATGTGTTTTCCTTCATCATATATGTCCCAACTCATTCTTATGGATTTCAATTAATTCTTACTTTCCCAAACTTTGCACACCTTCTCCCTGATGAAATTCCTGCCCTTTATATGTCAAGCTTCAGTACCAGAGATGGAGCACCGTGGCTCTGTAGGATAAGCACTAGACTGCGAACTTCAAGATCAATGCCTACCAGCAGCTTCATGTGGCAGAAAGATGAGGCTTTCTATTCCCCATACTGCCATTTTTGTTTTGGATTTTTCCTGATGATCTTTCTTTGAAGATGTATATTCTATTGCTCTA
>NW_006413838.1:0-496 GCF_000296735.1 Chrysochloris asiatica | reverse complement strand
GTCCCTTGTCTGATGTGTTATTGCAAAAGACTTTTTCCCCCTTCTGTTGACTCTCTTTTTGCTCTTTTGGTGAAGTCTTTTGATGCACATAAATTTCTAATTTTTAGAATGTCCCAAACATCTATTTTGTCTTCTTTTGCTTGTGTAATTTTCACAATGCTTGATAGTCTGTATGTGCTGGATTAGAGCTCTTAAATGTGTCCCTATTTTTTCAGCGATGACCTTTATAATTCTGGGATTCACATTTAGGTCTTTAATCCATGTTGAGTTGGTCTTTGTATATGGCTTGAGGTAAAGGTCTTGTTTCAGTCTTTTGCATATTGATTTCCAGTTCTGCTAGCGCCATCTGTTGAAGACACTATGTCTTCCCCACTCAGTGTACTTTGGCCCTTCGTCAAAGATCAGTTGACTGTATGTTGATGGGTTAATTTCTGGATTCTCAGTTCTGTTCCATTGATCTATATATCTTACATTGAACCAGTACCAGGCTGTTTTA
>NW_006413837.1:5200-6405 GCF_000296735.1 Chrysochloris asiatica | reverse complement strand
CATTTTGAGTGCCTTCCAACCTGAGGGGCTCATTTTCTGACACTATATCTGACAGTGTTTCTCTGCTATTCATAAGGTTTTCAGTGACTAATGATTTGGAAGTAGTGCATCATTCTTTCTTCCTCATCTGTCTTTTTCTTGAAGTTCATCTGAAACCTGTCCATCATGGATGACCCTGCTCGTTATTTAAAATACCAGTGGCATTGTGATAGGCTTCCCTTTTTCTCATGTAATGCCTAGCGGATGATATTGGCTCCTGTACAGATGGTGAAATATTATAGTGTGTTCTTCTAACTTGACTATACGGACATGCTTGCTGTATCTTCTTGGGTATGGTAGAGAGAGAAAACTTCCACCCAAGAAAAAAAATGAGACCAAAAGGACCAAGATCAGAAACAATATAAAACCAGAGACAAAAACACCACTCAAAAACAGGAATGAAACTTTAGCTGACTTTCCAGTAGCCTTTGCTGTATAGGTCAGTGTTTGTGCACTATAGAAGCCTCCTGTGTTTGGGGGTGTCCACTCTCCTTTAGTCACTACCGTGGAGGTGCACAGATAGATATTGATAAATGAATGGAAGAAAGATTGTGCCCTATTTTTTTCTCTGAAGGTCAGACATTTTAATCTCTGTGTCTGTACTTCTTAATTCTCAAAATAGCTACACTCTTGTATATAATAGCTGGTACTGGATTTTGCCTTTTATATTGAGGTTTTACAAGGTGTGCATACATTTTGGCTATCTGGCCAGACCTGCTTTTTTCTTACTAATTAAGTCATATAAAGGGTCCTACCCAGGTCAACTTTAGGAATGGATCTGAGAGCCAGATGTTATAAGACGCTGCCAAAGGATCAGTATGTGGGACCAATGGTGCTCCTCCCATGGGCCTCCTCCCTGTGCCATGGGAAAACTGTGGTTGCAACACTGGACCATTTTGGGGTAGCGTTCCCACTCACCTGAAGATGTCTGGGCTGGGCAGTGAGGGTGCAACAGGGTAGAGGAGGATTGAGAAGTATGTAGTCTGTCATACCTCTTTTTCCAGAAGCTCCATGGTGTTTTGTGGTCTATCACTGTACCAGTATGGCTGTGGCCCCACCCTCTGATTTCCACCCAGGCCAAGGGGTCACCAGGAGCATCTTATATCCCACATCTGGATCAACTCATCAATCGCCATATTTTCCTTTTCACAGTCAGATTTCTCCAC
>NW_006413837.1:2903-3890 GCF_000296735.1 Chrysochloris asiatica | reverse complement strand
GAGTATTCCATAACCCTTCACTGTGTTCATGAGGAACCTGGACATAGACCAAAAGGCAATTGTTCTAACAGAACAAGGGGAGGCTGAATGGTTTAAAATTAGCAAAGGTGTACTCCATGGTTGTATTCTTTCAATCTGTATTCTGAGCAAATAATCTGAGAAACTGGATTATATGAAGAAAAAAATGGCATCAGGGTTGGAGGAAAACTCTTTAACAACCTCTTATATGCACATGATACAGTCTTAACTTTTGAAAGTTAAGAGGATTTAAAATACTACTAATAAAGATCAAGGACCACAGAATTTGAATGAGTTACACCTCAATTTAAAGAAAACCTAAATCCTCACCAATAAATAACATTAAGATAAATGGAGAAAACCTTGAGATTGTCAAAGACTCCATTTTGTTCAGATTAACCATCTACACTCATGGAAACAGTAGTCAAAATGCTAAATAATGTTCTAAATTGGGAAAATCTGCTGCACAAGACCTTTTTAAAGTGTTAAAAGGAAAAGATATCTGTTTTAGGGCTAACGTGTGACTGACCCAAGTTATGGTATTTCATATGCATGTGAAATTTAAGCAATGAATAAATAAGACAGTATAAGAATTGATTAACTTGATTTATAGTGCTGGGGGAGCATATTAAAAGTTCCATGGACTGCCAAATGAGCAAATAAATCTGTGTAGGAAGAAGTAAATCCAGAATTTTCCTTAGTAACTAGGATGACCAGACAATGTCTCTTGAACCTCAGCCATATTATCAGGAGAGACCAGCGCCTGAAGAAGGGCATTATGTGGAGTAAAGTAGAGGGTCAGCAAAACAAAGGAATACCCCCATGAGATATATTGTCACAGTGGCAACTGCAATGGACTTAAGGTCAGCAACGGTTTTGAGGTTGTCACAGGTTTGGACAGTGTTTCATTTTGTTGTGCATAGGGTCACTATGAGTTGGTACCTAGTCAAGAGCACCTAACAATAGACT
>NW_006413837.1:1117-1853 GCF_000296735.1 Chrysochloris asiatica | reverse complement strand
GGAGAGAAGTACACAGAACCTTCATTTGCTGATGGGGCACAACTCAAAATGAAGAGAAACAGCTATAAACATCCATTGAAAATCAGAACATGGAACATACGAAGTATGAATCTGGGAAAATTGGAAGTTGTCAAAAATGAAATGGAACGCATCAACATCGATATCTTAGGCAGTGAGCGAAATGGACTGGTATTGGCCATTTTGAATCTGACAACCACATGGTTTACTATGCAGGATATGACAAACTGAAAAGGAATGGTGTTGCTTTCATCGTCAAAAAGAACATACCCAGATAAGTCATGAGATACAATGCTGTAAGTGATAGGATAATATCCATGTGCCTACAGGGGGGCCCAGTTAATATCACTATTATTGAAATTTATGCACTAATCACTAAATCCAGTGAGGATGAAATAGAAGAATTCTATCAATCTCTTCAATCTGAAATCGATCAAACATGCAATCAAGATGTATTGCTCATTACTGGTGATTGGAATGCAAAGGTTACGAGCAAAGAGGAAGGATCAGTAGTTGGAAAATATGGCCTTAGTGATAGAAATGATGCTGGAGAACACATGATAGAAGTCTGCAAAACCAATGATTTGTTCATTTCAAATACCTTCTTTAGACGGCATAAGAGATGACTATACACATGGACCTCATCAGATGGAATACATAAAAATCAAATTGACTACATCTGCCGAAAGAGATGATAGAAAAGCACCATATCATCAGT
>NW_006413837.1:0-802 GCF_000296735.1 Chrysochloris asiatica | reverse complement strand
GTAGAGATGCTAAAGAAAATGAAAGAAATGAGGAGGTACCAGAGCTGAATAGTAAATTTCAAAGATCAGCTTGAGAAGATAAAGCCAAATATTACAACAAAGTGGGCAAAGATCTGAAGTCAGAAAACCAAAAAGGAAGAATACATTCAGCATTTCTCAAGCTGGGGGACTTGAAGAAAAAAATTTCAAACCTCAACTTTCATTATTGAAAGATTTTCTGGGCAAATTATTGAATGATGCAGAAAACATCAAGAGAAGATGGAAGGAATATACAGAGTCACTGTACCAAAAGGAAATGGTTCATGTTCAACCATTTCAAGAGGTAGCATATGATCAAGAGTCAATGATATTGAAGGAGGAAGTCCAAGGTGCATTGAAGGAATTGGCAAAGAAAGAGGCACCAGGAATTGATGGAATAAAAATTGAAATATTTCAAGAAAGTGAGGTGGCACAGGAGGCACTCACTCATTTCTGCCAAAAACTATCTGACTGACTGATCATAAGTGTTCCATATTTGTGCCCACTCCAAAGAGAGGTGACCCATCGAAATGCAGAAATCATCGGACAATCTGTTTGATATCCCATGTGAATAAAGTTTTGCTAAAGGTAATACAGAAATGCCTACAATCATACATTGACAGAGAACTTCCAGAGTTTCAAGCTGGATTCAGAAAAGGTCATGGAATGAGGGAAACCATTGCTGATGCCCGATGGATCTTTGCTGAAAGCAGAGAATGTAAGAAAGATGTTTACCTGTCCTTTACAGACTATAAAAGGCTTTCAATTATGTGGATCATGACAA
>NW_006413836.1:4870-5835 GCF_000296735.1 Chrysochloris asiatica | reverse complement strand
TTTTGTAGGCTATAAACAGATAGAGTATGGAAGAAGTTAATGGAGAGTTAATTGCACCCAACAACTAAAATTAACAAGACTTAACAGACAAAGGTTAAGAAACATGTAAAGGTAAACTTGCTTCTCAGAGAAAAGAATAGATTTATGTATGAACAAATGTTTAACTAAAAGGTTTCAAGGTGCCTGAATATCTCCTATGCCTTGAGATAATGTTTTTGCTGTAACTTATCATCCCTGTTGTAAATTTAAGAACTGTAAACCATAAGGATTGTGCCCCAAGATAGATTGTACCTTGATGTCATTGATTACTATGAAAGCAATGTTTTTTGTAATGGTATATAAGGGGGTTGTAAGATAGAACAGAGAAAACAAAGAGGAAGGAGAGGAAAGGGGTGAAGAAGAAGGGAAGAAGGGAATATGGGAAGTAGAAGAATGGGTGGAAGAAGAATTATAGGCAAGAAGTAGAGGTAAGAGTAAGTAGAGGAAAATAGAGACAAGAATGGAGGAAGGGGAAGCTAGTAAAGGGAGCAGAAGAGGGGAGCAGGAGGGGAGCAAGAGAGGAGAAACTGGAAGCAGGAGCAGGGGAGGGGAAAAAGGAAACAGAAGAAATGAGCAGGAGAGCAGGGGAGTAAAGAATGAGCAGGAAAGTAAAGAATGAGTGAAGCAGAGTATTAGAGTAGTCATAGAAATAATAATAATAAAGCATGAAATGAGAAGATTTTCAATTTATCATGGCCCATGACTCCGTGTATTCAGCCAACGCCGCACCCGCTTTCGGAAAAACCCTGGAATAAGTTTGCTGGGGTTGGCTCCTGGCACCAACCAAAAAAAGTCCAGGCCCAGATGGCTTCACAGGGGAATTCTACCAAGTATTCAGGGAAGAGCTGTCACCAATCCTACTCAAATTATTCCAGAATATAGAGGAGGATGGAAAACTTCCTAATACATTCTATGAAGCAAGTATA
>NW_006413836.1:1216-2575 GCF_000296735.1 Chrysochloris asiatica | reverse complement strand
GGCATGTTCGAAATGGCTAAAAGGGACAGAGATAAAGGACGATATATGTACAGCCTTGGAACTGCAGGGCTCTGAGATACAGGGATTGAGTCATGGTTGGAATGGGAGCGGGGGAATCATGTTAAGATGCTTGACTGTTTTTTGTTTGTTTGTTTGTTTGTTTTATGGTAATGAAACAGTGCAGAACCAGGTAGTGGCATTTTGTGTCTGGCTTCTTCCACTTTGTGTAATGTTTTCATAGTCCATTCATGAGGTGCCATGTATTATAACTTCATATATATTTTTTCCTCCCCATTTTTCCACACAGGTCCTGACAAATGAGTTTTGTTTCCTTTTTATTAACTGAATAGACAAAGAAGAACTGAGGACAGAAGCATGTAATCACTGTCCTAAATGTACAGAAATCGTAACAACTTTAGCTGGGAGGTTAAAAAAAAATGCCAAAAGCAGGCAGTGGAAGTAAAGTTAAACAGGACAAACTTCCAAGCAAACTATCTATTCTAGGATCCCAAGGCAAACGGGAAAACTGCTTCCTGGGAGGAATACAGTCAAAGACATAAGCAGAGTGATCTTGACCCTGTTCCTATGTTTGAAAGTACTTGGGGATTCAGTGACTCCTTTCCTTTATTCATCTCCATAGGTCCATGAGCCATGAGAACATGACTGCCCATGTGAAGTTCCTCAAAACAAGACCTCTGACTGCAACACACAAACTTTCTCAGGGGCAAATCCTAAAGAACCTGAACTGGTGAATATGATGTCATATTTGCATTGGCCACTGAGAAGAAATCCTAGGACTGCCCAGAGATGGTATGGCCAGGAGCTTCTGGAATGTTGGGTTTTGATAGGAAAATGCAGTCTCCTGTTCCAAAGGTCCTATCCAAGCTAGAAACCACCTTTGAGATACAATGCCCAAAAAGTCAAATTGTTATAGAGCTCCTCTCACAAGGAATGCAGAGCTGCCCAGAGAATGACTGCGAAGCTCTTCAGTGTTTCTACCACTTACTAACAGTATGATTCTAGGCAAGTTACCCAATGGCTCTGGGTTTCTATTTGTTCATCTGCAAAATGGGGACAATACTATATCACAAGTATTCTTGGGAAAATGAAAATGAGACATAGCATGAGATAATATGTATTATGCATTTACTATGTTCCAAGCTCTATTGTAAAAGCTTTGTGCATACTAACTACCTTACTTACTGTATTAAGTGTAAGTACTAGCGTAGTGGTTACGAATCGGGCTGCGAACCGCAAGATCAGCAGTTCGAAACTACCAGCTGCTCCGCGGGAGAAAGATGAGGCTTTCTGCTCCCGTAAAGATTTACAGCCTCGGAAACCCTGTACAGGGTCGCTATG
>NW_006413836.1:0-506 GCF_000296735.1 Chrysochloris asiatica | reverse complement strand
ACTCGTGACAACTATGTCGAGGGAAAACCCCGGCAGGAACCGACTCGATGGCACTTAACAACAACAACAACTTAGTATAGAAAATCTCAAAGATTAGTATAGAAGAGAAATTTTCAGAAAATTTCAAAGATCAGCTCAAGAAAATAATGCCAAATAGTTAAAACAAAATGTGCAAAGATCTGGAGTCAGAAAGCCAAAAAGGAAGAACAGGCTCAGCATTTCTCAAGCTGGGGGAACTGAAGAAAAAATTCAAGCCTCGATTTCATTATTGAAGGATTCTCTGGACAAATTATTGAAAGATGCAGAAAGCATCAAGGCAAGTGGTCAGGTCCCCTCAGTGCAAACCCCCTTCCAAGACTAAGACTCAATGGGAATACACGCTGTGATCGGTGACCACGCTCAACGCCAATAAGGGGAAGTGAGGGAAAAACAGCAATGAAGAGGCTAGCTAAGCCCTACAACGTTCAATAAACTTCTGTGAACCCGGGTGAAGACCTGGTTGGCCA
>NW_006413835.1:5327-6506 GCF_000296735.1 Chrysochloris asiatica | reverse complement strand
TATTGTTGATTTCTAATTTTAGGGCATTGTGGTCTGGAAAGATGCTTTGTAGTATTTTGATGTTTTTAAATTTATGGATGCTTACTTTGTGACCTAACACTTGGTCAATTTTGGAGAATGTTCCATGTGCAATGGAAAATAATGTGTATTGTGCTGTTTTTGTGTTGAATGCTCTATACACGTCTATGGGGTCAAATTGGTTGATTGTGCTGTTTAGTTCCTTTGTAGCTTTGTCAAGCTTCTTTCTGGTTGTTCTATTCCTTTTTGAAAGTGGTGTATTAAAATCTCCCACTGTAATTGTAGAGTTAGCTATTTCTTTCATCAATTCTAGTATGGTTTGCTTTATATATCTTGGTGCTCTTTCATTGGGAGTGTAGATGTTAATTATGGTTATGTCATCTTGCTCAATTGACCCTTTAACCATGAGATAATGTCCTTCTTTATCTCTTATGCTGGTTTATGCCTTAAAGTTTATTTTCTCAGAGATTAGTATTGCCACTCCTGCTTGTTTTTTATTGCTGTTAGCTTGGTACATTTTTTTTTCATCCTTTAACTTTTAGTCTGTTTCTGTCTTTGTGTGTAAGGTGTGTCTCTTGTAGGCAGCATATTGAAGGGTCTTCTTTTCTTATCCATTCAGACACTCTTTGTCTCTTCACTGGTGCATTTAATCCATTGACACTCAGTGTAATTATTGATAAGTATGGATTAATTGCTGTCATTATATTATTTTTTGTTGTTGTGCTGTTCGTTCCTTTGTTCTGTATGCCTTCTTGTGCTGATTTTTTTGTGCTAAGTCTTGTCAGTTTCTTCTTAGTTTTAATGTTTCCTTGTTCTGCTTGGATCTTCATTTTTATGGAAAGTTGTGAAATATTAATTTTCTTTGGGTGTCTATTAAGTTTTCCCTGTGTTTAAGACAGTGTCTTGTATCCTGCAACCTCAACCTCCTCACCACCTGAATCTCTGTTCCTATATTTTCCCCTTCTTTGACATTGTTAATATTTTGATCTTTTGTTCGTTTCACAGGTCCTCTGAATTTATTACTGTAATTTTTTACTGTTCTGAACTCTGCTATCTTTCAACTTAGTTCTTGGTGGTGTTCCCACGCCTGTCAATCTCTGGTTTTTGTCTGTTCTTGCTGGCTTTTATTCCAAAGAACTCCCTTTAGGATGTTTTGAAGTG
>NW_006413835.1:1373-4895 GCF_000296735.1 Chrysochloris asiatica | reverse complement strand
TCCCTGTTCCGGAATGCTGATAATTCTTAAGTTATTCCTCTTCATGTTATCCAGCATGAATATTAGACTCTCTTTAGATTTTATAGTCCTTTTTTCTGCTTACTCTTCTATCTTAGCAGTATTGATAGATTTGTCTTCCAGCTAGCTGGTTCTGGCTTCCATCTCTACAATTCCACTTTTTTGCCCTTTTAGTGTATTGTCCATTTTTGATATTTTATTATTAATCATATGGACTTCTTTTTGCAGGTTTTGAATTGTTTCCAGTGCTTTATCGATCTTGTTTGATTGCTCCTGAAGCACTTTCTTGACTTCTTCTTTGTTTCCCATATTTGGATTTGTTTCCATATCATTCTTCTGAATTCCTTCTCAGGCATATCCAGAGCCTGCTCTTCTACTGAAAATTTGTGTCTGCTTCCAGCTTATATGTCTCAGCTACTTTTTTATGGTTTTGGACATTCGCTGAGGTCTTTAATTGTGTTTTCTTGGATATTTTTAGTAGTTATGTAGATATTTAATGCTTAAAATGTTGCTTTTTTGTTAAGCTTACAGTGTCTCCTGGTGGATATGATCTGAAGATAGGCTTCCCTTTTCACGTGTAATGCATTGAAGTTGGTATTGGCTCCTGTAAAGGTGGTTGGGTTCTACAGGGTATGTTTGTAGGTTGGCTATATGAGCACTGTTGCTGTTTCTTCTTGGATAAGATGGGGGAGAAAGCTCCCACCCCTGGGGAAAGAGTGAGGCCAAAAGGACCAAAGACAGAAACAATATAAAAGCAGAGACAGAAACCACCTATCCAAAACAAAAATAAAATTGTAATTGACTGTCCAGTGGCCTTTGCTGTTCAGGCAGGGATAAAGTGTCCCACCCAGGTCAACCTTGGGGCCGGGTCCCAGTCAGATGTCATAAGAAGCAGCCTGTGGGATTCCTGTCTGTGCTATGGGAAAACTGTGGGTGCAATGCTGGATCCTTTTGGGGTTGTGGACAACCCACCTGAAAGTATCTGGTCTGGGCAGTGAGGTCACAGTCAGAGTGAAGAGGAAAGATACATGAAAAATGTAATGTTAAAGATGAAAAGTCAGTCACACTTCTTCCTCCAGTCATGCAGCTCTTGGCTTCTAGTGTTGGTCACTCTTTCCACTTGGCTTGTGGCCCTGCCCTCTGACCTCAGGACCTCTGGCTTCTGGCCACTTGATTGATTCAGAAATTGCCGTATTTTGCTTCCACAGGCAGATTTCTCCACAGATAGGTGTGGAAAACTGGTGCCTGGAGCCTTATCCAAGATCCAGATCTCTGCCAGTTTTCCATGGCCATTCCTTCTCTATTTTCCCTGCCTTTTTCTAAGGAGCTTTTATTATATGTCTCTGCTTCTCCTGCCCCTAAACCAGAAGTCAATCTTACTTCATTCTTAAAAAAAAAAATTATTTCAATAGGTTCACAAATACTAATTAACACAACGTTGTAGATAAACCACCAGAAAATTTGACAAAATCAGGGACTAGTAAAAACACTGGCAACAAAGAAAACAGCAAACCCTATGGAGCACAATTTTGCTCTAATACACATGGGATCACCAAGAGTTGAAAGTAACTCTACTGCAACTTGGGACAGTAGCTTTAGAATTTACTTTTATTACAAGTCCCCAGAGGAGGCTGATGCTGTTGATCACACTGGGAAATGCTGATCTAAGCCACTTATACCCACTTTTGCTGGTAAGGGTACAGACTATATCTGATTGATAATGCTTTTTATGTCAAAACTGTCACCTGCCTACTTTCTTTCCCCAGGGTGAGGAAGACCATGATGAAATGGAGGGCCGATGGAAAGACATTCCTGCCCTGCTGGTTGTCCTGGCTGGCCTGGCAGGTAGGGATAACCTGAGGTTGGTGGAATCAGGTAGGAGTGGAAGGAAGCCCAGAGAAGGCCACTGAGGTAGATAGCTGTCCCATCATGTCTGCTTCCCATTGCAACCACTTTGGTGGTATCTACTTCTTGCTGCATCGACTCAACTCCATGAATGGACCTTTGCGTACATCTGAGTCCCTTCCCTCTTCATTGGTCTCTTTTTGTCCTGTGAGTCTGTCTTTGCTACATTTCCACTAGTTATTCCTTTTGTTGAAATTCTCCTCCCCTCATGCCTATTTTTAACTAATGTAATTTCTTTTGTTTTAAAAATATTTTATTGTGTTTTTGGTGATAGAAGAGATAGCAAAGCAGGTTTCCATTCAACAATTTCTACACTAAGGCTCAGTGACATTGGCTACTTTCTTCATCACATTGTGTCAGCATTCTTATTATTTCTGTTATAGCTGTTGCATTCCCAATTCCCATTAACTTCAGATTATTAACCTCTCAGACATCTCATCCGTGTTTAGTATAGCTGTTGTCCATTTCATCTCATATGGGTAATTGAAAAAAAAAAGAGAAGAGTACTCCTCAAGGGTACTAGTTCTTACTTTTAAAGCTAACTTGTTATTTCAGGGAATAGTTTCAGTTTAAGGTTTAAAGAGTATCTCAGGTGGTGGTGGTGGTTTTTTGTGTGGAGTCTGGCCTGACACCTAGTGACCCTGTGTAGTGTTTCTGAGGTTGTGAAATATTTATGGAAGCAGAAAGCATGATCTTTCTCCCACAAAGTGACTGGTATATTTGAACTACTGATGTTGTGGTTAATAGTCCCACTTATAATCCACTATGCTACCAGGTCTATTATGACAACAGTCTTTAGTCTAATAGTTCTTTAGTGTCAGTGGGTCTAGTATGTCTGGGCTGTATCAGAATATGAAGTTCTATTTCACATTTTTTGTCCCTTTCTATCATAATGCATCCATTTTGATCCTGATCAGAACATTTGGTAGTTGTAGTGAGGCATCATCTATTAAGAGGGATCTCTAGTGATGCAATGTTTTAAGCATTTGAACAACAGTTCAAATCTACCAACTATTCTACAGGAGAAAGTTGAGGTTGTCTGCTCCTGTAAAGATTTACAGTCTTGGAAGCCCTAAGAATCAGATTTACTCTGTCCTATAGGAAGTCTTGGTGTGCCACTGTGGGTTAATGTGCCAGTCTTCAAAGTCATTTGAACCAGAAGGCCAGCGGTTTAAGCTTACCAGGCACTCCTCGGAAACCCTACACAGGATTACTATGGGTCAGAACCAATTTGACCGCACCTAACAACAACAAACATAGGAAATCCTGGTATGATGCTGTGGGCTAATGCACTGGACTACAAGGTTGGCTTGAACCACAAAATTGGTGGTTCAAACTCACCAAATACTCCTCAGAAACCCCATACAAGGTTGCTATGAGTCAGAACTGGCTTTACAGCACTTTAACAACAACAACAACAATAATAGGGTCACTATGAGCCAGTGACACTGGGTGGATAAAGGTAGAGGAGGCCATGATTCATGTAGAATAATAGCAATAGAACAGTGTCAGAAGATGAGCCCCTCAAGTTGGAAGTCAATCAAAATATGACTTGGTAAGAGCTGTCTCCTTGAAGTAGAGTTGACCATAAGGATGTGA
>NW_006413835.1:0-553 GCF_000296735.1 Chrysochloris asiatica | reverse complement strand
ACACACCATCAATTGTTTATATGTAAGTTCAGGCAGCCACCACTCATCTGTCAGTTGGTTGTACTGTGGTGACTTGCAAATTTCTGTGATTCTGGAAGCTATTCCACTGGTATTTTAAATACAAGCAGGGTCACCCACGGTGGACAGGTTTCAGATGAGTTTCCAATTGAAGACAAACTAGGAAGAAGGAGTACTAACTACTTCTGAATATTTAGTCACTGAAAACCTTATGAATAGCAGAGAAACACTGTCAGATATAGTCCCAGAAAATGAGCCTCTCAGGTTGGAAGGCACTCAAAATGCAACTGGGGAAGAGCTGCCTCCTCAAAGTAGAGTTGACCAAAATGACATGAATGGAGTTGACCAAAATGACCCACAGGAGAAAAGCCTGCTGGACATTCGTTTGCTGATGGGGCACAACTCAAAATGAAAAGAAACAACTGTAAACATCCATTAATAATCAGAACATGGAATGTATGAAGTATGAATCTAGGAAAATTAGAAATTGTCAAAAATGAAATGGAACACATAAACATCGATATCTTAGGCATTA
>NW_006413834.1:5931-6595 GCF_000296735.1 Chrysochloris asiatica | reverse complement strand
TAACAAAGTAGGAATTGAAGGGAAATTCCTCAACATAATTAAGAGCATATATACAGGGAGGCGGGGCTTGATGGCAGCTAAGGTGGAGGTGCAGTAAGGTTCACCATCAGCAATACCACAGAATACCAGGCAAAGCAGATTCAGGACAGAGCCCCCAAACTCAGAACCACATAGGCAGGAATATTTAAAAGGTTTGAAGGCTTATAGCTAGTGGAAATTGTAGTAAAAATAAGAAATTGCATACTTTTGAATCTGCCATGCTCAGCGGCCCAGAACAGACAACTTGGGCAAGATCAAATGGTAACACCAAGCAGAAGAGCAGACACACCACGGAAAAATGCCATGGGAACATTGGAGCAAAAGTGGACAATACACTTGTTGGTTTTACTTTGTTCTGATTTTCTTTTCTTTTTTTTTTTTGTATCTATACATTGGCCCCCCAATGCTTGTGCACATCCATTCTGGTTACTAGAGGGGGTATCTGAGCAAGTGGACACCCCTTACCCTCACCACTGGTGGATTCTTCTGCCACATATGCCCACAGATACTCTCAGCCCAACAGCTGGCACTGAACTGTTTTTTTTTTTTTTACTAATACAGAAAAGCCAGAACAAGGGACATGGAGAGGGAAAGAGAGTTTAAAAACAAAACAGGTACAGACTCA
>NW_006413834.1:2203-2751 GCF_000296735.1 Chrysochloris asiatica | reverse complement strand
GACAGGGCTAATGAAAGGTGATGGGGATAAGACTCTTGAGGTTCAATAGGGAATGATTGCTATCAGGAATGACTATGAGTATTTGAAAGGTAAAGGTAGACATTGTGTAACAAAAGGAGGGGAGTGGTTGATTTTGCAGTCCAGAAGTGGAGGTCTCTTGGACAATCAAGGGAAAAAAGCAAAGTGCATGATCCTATCCAGAGAAGCAGTGATGCCAGAGATGGAGGCAGAGACCATGACATGGAGAGATGGAGTGGTGGGGGACTCTAGACCCAGAGAGGGAGAGGAGCTGTGTGCTGACGGCCGGGGGGTGGGCATGTGGGATGTACCTTTTGGTTGTTTGATGATGCATGCAAGGGATTGTAATCATTGCAATTAAACGAAATATGATAGGATGAATGTAAAGGTAATGTTATCCCATGTAAACTGTCACATAATTTACAATAAAAACTTAAAAAAAAAAATCATTGATTAGACAAGAAAGAAGGAAAAGACTGTCAGAAAAGATTCTGAAACTTTTTCTCCAACATAGAGATGCTAAAGCAAAT
>NW_006413834.1:0-633 GCF_000296735.1 Chrysochloris asiatica | reverse complement strand
AAAAAAAAAGGATAACCTGCTACAATTTGATGAACTTTGCCTATACTTATGGATGTAGTACCTCAAAAAAGGGAAGAAATCTTTACAGCGAGGATTACTCCCACCCCCTCGTACACAGTGTTGACAGGGATTGGCAACTTAGACATTGGCTACCTAAAATGGGGGTGGATATAAAGGCAAGAAGTGACTGGCTTACAAGCTTTCAAGAGGAAGTCTAGTTCCAGATGGGGTGGGGGATGGTAGACTCTCCACTAAATGGTTTTGAATCTGTTGGGACGGGGTTAATGAAACAAGACTCTTGTTGTATGATAGTAAATAATTGCAATCAGGACTGACTTTGAGGGTCAGAAATATAAAGGTAGATTTTTTTATGTCTTTTAACAAAAGGAGGGGAGTGATTGATTTTGCAGTCCAGGAGCAGAGGTCCCAGGGACCATCAAGTGAGAGAATTGGCGTGTGGGACCCTACCCATTGAATCAGTGATGCCAGAAATAGATACAGAGATGATGCCGTGGACAGATTGAGTGGCTGGGGACACTGGACACAGGGAGGGAAAGGGGCTGTGTGCTGATGGCTGGGGGGCAGACCTGTGGTGTATCCCCTTTGGCTATTTGATGGTGCATGCAGGGGATT
>NW_006413833.1:7113-7692 GCF_000296735.1 Chrysochloris asiatica | reverse complement strand
TTTCAGCTAGCAAAGGCATAGGGTAGAGTCCTGGTGTGGCACTGTAGGATAAGCACTGGACTTCTCACCAGCTGCTTCTTGGAAACCCTATTTAGTGTTGCTATAAGTCACAACTGACTGAATGGCACTTAACAACAACAAGGCCTAGCACAGCAATCTTTATGCATTCCATTTCATTTTTGACAACATCCAATTTTCCTAGATTCCTACTTTATACATTCCACATTTCATTTAATTGTGAATTAATGTTTATAGCTGTAGTCCTTCACTTTGAGTTGTGTCCCATTAGCAAATTACTATTCTAAATATTTTGCTCCTTTCACGTAATTAAGGTTAACTACTTCGGAAAGGCAGAACTTCCCAAGTTGTATTTTGAGTACCTTCCACCCTGAAGGGCTCATTTTTCCTACACTTTAGTTGACTATATTCTGGTGCTATTCATAATGTTTTCATCTTCCAGCACTATATCTAACAATATTCAGCCGCTATTCATAAGGTTTTCAGTGGCTAAAAACTCAGAAGTAATCTGTCTCTCCTTCTTCTTGGTGGTGGTGGTGTGCTGTGGAGTTAGTTCTGATT
>NW_006413833.1:4031-4513 GCF_000296735.1 Chrysochloris asiatica | reverse complement strand
ACAGAAGTTGAGAGATTCGGTCTAAGCCAATCCAATGTTTCAAAACAACAAAAGGGAGTTCTTTGTAATGAAAGCCAAGAAGAACAGACAACAACCAGACATTGACAGATGGGGAAATACCACTAGTAAAACAGTAGACAGATAGCAGAGTTCAGAATAGAGCAAAATTACAACAATGAATTAAGAAGACCTGTGAGGCCAATAGAAGATCAAACTAATAACAATGTCAAAGAAGGGAAAAATATAGGAACAGAGATCCAGGTGTTGAGGAGGTCAGGTAGATTGCAGGATACAATAAACTGCCTTAAATGTAGGGAAATTTAATAGACTATAGGGTAACCCCAAAGAAACTTAATACTTCACAACTTACCTTTAAAATGAAGCTATAAGTAGAACAAGGAAACATTAAATCTAAGAAGAAACTGGCAAGAAACAGCACAAAAAAACATGAACTCAGCACAAGAAGGCATGAAGAATACAGG
>NW_006413833.1:0-536 GCF_000296735.1 Chrysochloris asiatica | reverse complement strand
ACATTGATCAATGTAACAGAATCAAGAATCCAGAAATTAACCCATCCACATACTGATTTTCAACAACGGGCCTAAGTATACTGCATGGGGAGGAGATAGTCTCTTCAACAGATGGTGCTGGCACAACTGGAAAATGGTATGCAAAAGATTGAAAAAGATCTTTAACTCACGCGATATCCAAAAACAACTAAACATGGATTAAAGACCTAAATGTAAATCCCAGAATTATAAAGGCCATCAATAAAAAATAAGGAAAAATGGAAGGGCTCTATTACAGGCTCACAGAGACTACCAAAAAAATTGAAAATTACATAACCAAAATTAGATAAAATAGATGATTGGGACATACTAAAAATTAAAAATGTATGCGCATCAAATGACTTCAATAAAAGAGTAAAAAAGGAGCCCACAAATGGGAAAAAAATGTTTTGCAGCAATGGATGAGACAAAGGACTAATTTCTAAAATATATAGGAAACTACAACATCTCTCCACCACTTGTCTGTCAGTTTGTTGTACTGTGGTGGCTTGTGAGTT
>NW_006413832.1:5700-6250 GCF_000296735.1 Chrysochloris asiatica | reverse complement strand
AGTCTTAGTCTTGGAAGGGGGTTTGCCCTGAAGGGACCTGACCACTTGCCTTGATGCCTTGATGTGCCAGCAACTTGCTTTTTCTTGTAGTAATTAGCTGGACTGCCATTATTGTTTTGTATTTTTCCTGTAGGTCTTTCTTTCAAGATATATTTTCTGTTCTTCTAGTCGCTCCAGGCTGGTTCTGTTCGTCCTTTTAGGGGAAATTTCCCACCTCAGAAGTTTCTTGGTGAGGTTGAGGATTCCACCTATGGCCTTATATAATGCATATCTCCATAGGAAGCCTCCTTCACTGGGCACATTTTAGGTATTCCAGTCAGTTATAGGCAGAAGACAGACTTACAAGTTTTCTCTGGTGATATTTCTGGCTATTCCTTTCTCTGCCCCTCAAGTGTCTGTTTTATAATGGTATACCAGGGAAACCAAGATTTAAAAGACAGCCAAGCATCTTAACATAATTTTCCCCCTTTGGCCCATCCAACCATGTCTCAATCCCTGTATTCCAGAGCCCTGTTGTTCCAAGGTTGTGCATACATCATTATTTACCTCT
>NW_006413832.1:3361-3925 GCF_000296735.1 Chrysochloris asiatica | reverse complement strand
CTGTTGAAGAGAGTATCACCTCCCCCTGTGATACATTTAGGTACTTTGTCAAAAATCATTTGGCTATATGTGGATGGGTTAATTTCTGGATTCTCGATTTTGTTTCATTAATCAATGTATCTTTCATTGTACCAGGACCAAGCTGTTTGACCACTGTAGCCGTGTAATAAAATTTGAAGTCAGGGAATGAGAGGTTTCCAGCCTTATTCTTCTTCTTAAGCAGTGCTTTGCTTATCCTGGGTTTCTTTCTTTTTAATATAAAGTTCGTAAATTTTTTTCTATCTCGTTGGAGAATGTCATTGGAATCTGGATTGGGATTGCATTATACGTGTAAATTTCTTTGGGCAGTATTGACATTTTCACAATGTTAAGTCTTCCTATCCAGGAGTATGGTACATTCTTCCATTTTCATAGGCCTCTTTTGGTTTCTTGTAGTAGTGTTTTGTAGTTTTGTTTGTAGAAGTCCTTTGTTTCTCTGGCTACATTGATTCCTAGATATTTTATACTTTGCGAGGCTATTGTAAATGTTATTGCTTTCTTAATGTCCTTTTCAGCACTGTCGTT
>NW_006413832.1:0-469 GCF_000296735.1 Chrysochloris asiatica | reverse complement strand
TCTGTAATCAAAGAAAAGGGAGAGGAGGGAAAGAAGAAGACAAATAATCCTTAGCCTAATAAGAGTATTACTTTAATGTCCTCTTTCAACTTCTTGCCTTCAAAGCTTCCTGATAAATTTTATGATGCTACTGTTGGTTGTTATGGTGTACCTCAGGATTTAATTTAATTTTCAGCTTGCTTTGTTTTAAAACTTTCTTTCCCTCTCCACCCCTCTTGTTCTGGCCTTTTCACTATTCAAAAACAGTTCAGGGGCAGCTCTTGGGCTGAGAGTATCTGTGCACATGGGTGGCAGAACTATCCACCAGTGATGGGGTTGTGGATTGTCCATTCACTCAGGCTCCCCATCTAGTCACCAGAACGGAGGTGTGCAAACAGTGGGGGGTGAGGGCAATGAACAGATACCAAAAAGAAAAAAGAAAAAAATCAGAACCAAGCAAAACCGACAAAGTGTGTTGCCTACCTATGTG
>NW_006413831.1:5311-6572 GCF_000296735.1 Chrysochloris asiatica | reverse complement strand
CCATGCCTCAATCCCTGTATCCCAGAGCCCTGTTTTTCCAAGGTTGAGCATAAATCACTATTTGCCTCTGTCCTACTTAGCCCATGCAAGCCTGCCTAAATGTTCTCCCATCTACCTTGTTTTTCCATTCCCCTCCCCCTTCTAATGTATAAGATATTGATCTTTATGCGTCTCTTTATGTGAGATTCATGCTTTTATATATTCTACAGTTTGATTATTAATGGATGTTTACAGCAATCTCTTCTCATTTTGAGTCATGCCCTATGGGTAAATGAAGGTCCTTAAAACTTTGCTCCATCTACATCATTAAGGTTGACTCTACTTTGAGGAGGAAGTTCTTCCTCAGTTGTGTTTTGAGTGCTTTCCAAGTTAAGAGGCCCATCTTCTGGCACTGTATCAAACAATGTTACATTACTATTCAAAAGGTTTTCAGTGGTAATCCCTCAGAAATGGACCACCTCATCCTTCTTCCTAGTGTGTTCTCAGTCTGGGAGCTCCGCTGAATCCTTTCCATTAGTGGTAACTCTGCTGGGATCTGAACTACCAGTGCATCACTTCCAACCTTACAGAAACGTGATAGCCACCACAGTAAAACAAGCTGGCAGGCTTGTGGAGAAGCTTAGTTCTTGGTGTTAAATGCCATCATTTCTGCCATCCAACTCTTAGTGACCCTATGCACAAGTGTGAAACAGTGCCTAGTCCTGCGCCATCCTTACCACTATTGCTATGCTTAAATCCATTCCTACAGCCACTGTGTCAATCCATCTCACTGGGGGTCTCTTTCTATAATGTCATTCAGGGACTGGTCCTTTCTGAGAACATTTCCAAGTAATGTGAGATGAATTCTTATAATCCTTGCTTCTAAGAAGCATTTTGTTATACTTCTTCCAAGACAGATTCATTTGTTCTTTTGGCAGTTCATGGTACTTTCAATATTCTTCACCAACACCACAATTCAAATGCATCAATTATTCTTTTGTCTTGCTTATTCACTGTCTAGCTCTTACATTAATATGAGGTGATTGAAAATACCATTGCTTGGGTCAGACTTTCCTTAGTTTTCAAAATCACGTTCATCCTCTATAACACTCTAAAAGGTCTTTTCCAGCAAATTTTGCCCAATGTAATACATCGTTTCATATCTTAACTGCTTTTTTTCATGAGCATGAATTGTGGATCCAAGTAAAATGAAGTTCCTGATAACTTCATTCTTTTCTCTGTTTATCATGATGTTTTTTATTGATCTAGTTTTGATGATTTT
>NW_006413831.1:2915-5101 GCF_000296735.1 Chrysochloris asiatica | reverse complement strand
ATATATAATCTAGCATTAATAGGTCTCTATATAGATATTTGGTCTATATATAAGCCTGGCATGGTGCTGAAGGATAATGCACTGGACTTCCAGATCAGTTTGAGCTACAAGGTTGGTGGTTCAAACTCACCAACTGCTTTTCAGAAACCCTATATAGGGGAGTCTGGACCAACTTGATGATACTTAGTAAAAATAACATCAGCAATTTAGGTAGCTATTCCTCAAAGCAACATAATTGTAAGCCAATTGCTGTCAAATTAACTGTAAATCATGGATTCGAACCACTGCTTTTGTGGTTAGCAGCCCAAGGCATAACTCACTATGCTACCAGGCTCCTTACATATAAGCATAATACTATATTTTTGAAGTCTTTGTGTAGTGCCTTAGGCTTCAAACCCACCCACTGCTTCATGGAAACCCGATATGGAGTTGCTATGAATTAGAATTGACACAACAACACATAACAACAACACAATTTTTAATGAATTCACAAGAAAATAACTTAATAAAAATGCTCAACATTGTAGCAATAGTCCTCTTTTGCACAGTAAAGAATAAATTCAATGGTTTTAAAAAGAATGATGTATTTAAGGTAAGTATTTAAAGAATATTTAAGCATATTGTACACAATTTACAACTCAAAATGTAAGAACAAAATCCAGAAAGCTTTTTAGAAGAAAATCTTAATGACTATGTTGAATTCAGCAATGACTTCTTAGACCAAACAACAACAGAAAATAGCAAATAAAATAGTTTGAAAGGAAAACAAAAAATGAAGGCATTAGTTATTTGTGACAGAGTGGTATAAATAAATAGTTCATTGTCTGGCTAAGAACCTGAATGTTGGTGGTTCTAATCCCCAAGGGGTACCTTGGAAGCAAGATCTGGTGACCTGCTTGTGAAAGGGCATAGCCTTGCAAACCCCATGAAGCACAGTTCTACTCTACACAGGTGGAGTCTCCAGAAATTGAAATAAACTCCATGAAAACTGGTTTGGTTTGGTTTTACCTACCTAGAAGCTAGCATCTATCTGATCATTCATTCATTTATGCATCCAGTTACCAAACTTTGTTGAGCATGATTTGAATTGTGCCAGGAGCTGGGCCTAACCACATTTTGTAAAAGCATCTGACTTTAGCATGAAGACCATATTGGAGGGGCATCAGAAGTCATATGAGGTCTAGGGCAATTAACAAATTTGGGAGTTAGCCAACACATCAATTTGCTTCCCAAACTTAGTCATGTCATTCCATTCCATTGTTTTCACTGCTTCAGCTCTTTTGTGATCCAAAGAAAGTCCCAAGATTTCTTAGGGAACTTCAGAAAAGAGCTTTTATAACCACAAAAACTAAAACTTCAGTATTAAATTTACTTTTGCAGTCTAATAAGAAGCATACTATATGCCTATCTTTGCCAAGGCTTTGAAATGAAAATTGAAGCTAGTCTCTGGAGACTGCATCTTTATTTCTCATACATCTTTGGCAAAATCCACTGAGGATTGCAGCTAAGATTGGTTGGACAGGAATGACGTGTGGAAGTACCATGGTCTCCAGTGGGGACTCTCTGGGTACTTTTCAGCTGCATTTACCCCAGGTACACACTGTAGGTTTTAACAGAGTTGTGGAACAAGATAGTTCAAACTTTGAACTCAGTGTCTTCAGGGACCAGGAGATCATGGCTAGTTTAATAGGGCTTCCATAGATGATGGTACTGATGAAGAATATTGAATATACCATGGACTGCCAGAAGATTGAACAAATATGTCTTGGAGAAAGTACAGCTAGAATGCTTTGTATAAGCTAAGCTCCTAAGCTAAGATGGTGAGACTTTGTTTCACTTATTTTGTACATGCCGTCAGGAGAGACCATTCTTTAGAAAAAAAGGGTCATGGAAAAAGAAGGAGATCCTCAACACGATGCGTTGACACATTGGCTTAAACACAGTAATAATGTGAGGGTGGCACAGGATAGGACAGTGTTTCATTCTGTTCTCTATAGAGTTGTTAAGAATCTGAACTGACTCAAAGACACTTAACAAAAATAGATAATGGGATGTGGACAGATTTGGAGTTTTTAATTACCTAACCAATGACTCTGGTAGCGTAGTGGTTACGAATCGGGCTGCGAACCTTAAGGTCAGTGGTTCGAAACTACCAGCCGCTCCGCGGGAGAAAGATGAGGCTTTCT
>NW_006413831.1:0-2035 GCF_000296735.1 Chrysochloris asiatica | reverse complement strand
AGAAAAGCAAAGTGCGGAACCTTATCTAGAGAAGCAGCAATGCCAGAGATGCAGGCAGAGACTATGATGTAGAGAGATGGAGTGGCTGGGGACTTTAGACTCAGGGAGAGAGAGGGGCTATGTGCTGGCTGCCAGTGGGGAGGGGGCAATCTTGTGGTTATTTGATGATGCATGCAGGAGATTGTGATTATTGCAATGAAATGAAATCAGATAGGATAAATGTAAAGCCAATGTTCTCCCATGTAAACTATCACATAATTCACAATAAAAACTTAATAAATAAATAAATAAAATAACTGAATGCACTGAAGGAAGAAATTCAAACTGCACTGAAGGCATTGGTGAAAAACAAGGCTCCAGGAATTGATGAAATACAAACTGGAATCTTTCAACAAACTGATTTAGCACTGAAGGCACTCACTCATCTATGCCAAGGAATTTGGAAGACTATCTGACCAACTTATTGGAAGAAGTCCGTATTTGTGCCTATTCCAAAGAGAGGTGACCTAGCAGAATGCGGAAATCATTGTACAATATCATTAATATCTCAGGCAAGTAAAGTTTGCTAAAGAGAATTAAAAAGTGGTGCAATATTACATTGGCAAGGAACAGCCAAAAATTCAAGTTAGTTTCCGAAGAGAATGTGGAACTAGGGATAACATTGCTGATGTCAGATAGATCTTGGCTGAAAGCAGAGAATAACAGAAAGATGTTTACTTGTGCTTTATCGACTATGCAAAGAATTTTGACTGTGTGAATCATTACAAACTATGGATGCCATTGTGAAAAATGGGAATTCCCAAACATTTAATTGTTTTCATAAGGAATGTACACATAGATTAAGAGATAGTCTTTTAAATAGAACAAGGGGACACCGAATGGTTTAAAATCAGGAAAGGTGTATGTCAGGTGTATTCTTTCATCATACTTACTCAATCTATGTGCTGAGCAAATAATTGGAGAACCTGGATTCTGTGAAGAAGAACATGGCATCAGGATTGGAGGAAGACTCACTTAACAACCTGTGATATGCAGATGATACAACCTTGCTTCCTGAAAGCGAAGAGAACTTAAAATACTGATGAAGATCAAAGACCACACCCTTCAGTATGGATTGTAAAGAAAACAAAAATCCTCTCAACTGGATTACTAAATAACATCATGATAAAATGGAGAAAATCATGAAATTGTCAAAGACTTCAATTTTCTTGGATCCATAGTCAACACTCAGGGAAGTAACAGCCAAGAAATCAAAGGGTGTAATGCATTAGGCAAATCTGTTACAAAAGACCTCTTTAAGATGTTCAAGAGCCAAGTTTGAAGACTAAAGTGTGTTTGACACAAGCCGTGGTATTTTCAATAGCCTCTGATGCATGTGAACATTGTACAATGAAAAAGCAGACCACAGAAGAATCGATGCATTTGAATTAAGTATTGGAGAAGTATATAGAAAATATTGATATGGACTGCCAGAAGAACCAGTGAATAAACCTGTCTTGGAAGAAGTGAAGCCAGAATGGTGACACTTTGTCTCTCATACTTCAGACATGTTCCAAGAGGGACAAGTCCCTGAAGAAGGACATCGTGCTTGAAAAAGTTGAGGGTCAGTGAGAAAGAGGAAGTCCCCCAAGGATTTAGCAAAGTCCCCTTTGCTAAGAGGAAGCAAATTGAATGGAAAGGTAGGAACAAGTTGAAGACTTATCTTGAAGTGGTATTCTAACACTGGGTTAGAATCTCGATTTGGGCCCCTGGATGTGTAAATAGTTATCAAACTCAGCTGCTAATTAAAAGGAGGCTGAAGTCCACACAGAGGTTTCTTGAAAGAAAAACCTGGAGATCCACTTCTGAAAAAGCCGTCATTGAAAACCCTATGGAGCACAGAGTACTTGGATACGCATGGGACTGCCATGAGTTGGAATCATCTTGACAGCAACTTTTTTTAAGGCATTACTTGAGATGAAGGTTGTTGTTGCTTTTAAGTGCTGTCAAGTCGGTTCCAACTCTTGGTGACCCTGTATAGGGTTTCTGAGGAGTG
>NW_006413830.1:15494-17433 GCF_000296735.1 Chrysochloris asiatica | reverse complement strand
CAGTTGGCTAAATGTAGGTTGAGAATGGTAAGTGCCAAGAAGAATATTTGGTGAAACTATAGAATTTTCATTGAATTGTATATATTGTATATTTCATTTACTATATGTTTCTGTCACTTAGAATTTAGTACTGATAAAATAAAAATTAATTTCCAGATAAATGTATTGAACTCAGTAGTAATTCCATTTCCCTTGTCTAAATGATTTGTTTCTACCTTATTTTTGATAGCTTAAACTTCTCTCAGGTTTTGTGATACATCTTGAAAATAGGATTGTGGAAGAAAAGTTGTATGTTTTCCTCAACATTATTTTGATTTTTCTTTTTAAATCCATATGGAATTCCTTCTATTATTTCAAGCAATTTCCAGAAGGTCACCTCTCATAGCTTTCTGACTCACGACTTAGCCAGCCATTTGCTAATGAACAGTCAATCACCCCAATTAATAAAGGTTGTCTCAACTATCATCCCATAATCCTTTTTCTGGAAGTCACAGGGTTATGATGACAACACTGGTGCTATTAAATTCTACAATTTCTCTGTCATTTCTAGGTGCCTTTAGAAATAGCAGGCAAATTGTAGAATTTCTATACATGTGCCCCCTCCAACTCTTTTTTATGCATTTTGGCCCTCTTAGTGTAGTGGTTACGAATTGGACTGTGAATTGCAAGGTCAGCAGTTTGAAACTACCAGCTTTTCTATGGGAGAAAGATGACGCTTTCTGCTCCTATAAAGATTTACAGCCTCAGAAACCCTGTACAGGGTCGCTATGAATCGGAACCAACTCCACGGCACATAACAACAAGTGCCCAATAACAGTCATGGAATATTATTAAGGTCATCTGTACATCTTATCACCTGGGAAAGATAGGATTCTTACTGTATTAAGGTTTTAGGAAACATATGTACAATCATACATGTAATCCCATTTTATCTATGCCTTTTAGCAATTGAAGATGTTATGCTGAGCTCTTATATTCTCTTTTAGGCTCAATATCTTGAGTCAGGACTTGACACATTTCTAAGTCACAGGTAATGATCAGTAACAATTGTTCCCTGGCAATTCCATCCAGTTCTGACTTTGAAAGTCAGTAACAGCTATTTTAAATTCTCAAAGTGTTAAAAATCCTTTGTTAATGAATCAGCTTTAAACATTTAACCTTGTAGAGTAGATTACTTCAAAAGGAACACACAATAGTTTTTATTTTATCTTTTTATGTAAACCCCATTTACTTATGAAAACATATGCTTATGAAAATCTTACTTATGAAAACATATTGTAGAAAATTAAAATTCAAAGCAGGTCTTTAGGACTCAAAAAAAAGGGGAAATCACTCTAGGTCGGTATTTTTTTTTAATCTTTTTTTTTTCTTTGATAGTTTTTTTTTTTAAAGACATTTTTAGAGGAATTTTAGAAAAAGAACAGAAAGTGTAGAAAAATGAACACAAATTATAAAGAGCGGTCTCCCACACATAATTTTTCTCTAACACAGTAAAACCTACAAAAGCTGGAATCTGTGTAAGGTGAAAACCTGTCTAGGAAAGAAAGCACAAATACTTTCTACTAAAATCTGTGAGACCTGTAAAACAAGTTTTGTATTTGAGTTTTGTCTTTGAGTTTTGTCCTTGAGTTTTGTCTCTCACAGGTTTCACTATATTAACATTTTGTATTGTTATTCTTAGGAGGTCTGGTAACATAATGGCTAGGAGTTGGGCTGCCAATCTCATAGTCAGCCATTCAAAATTACCAATTATTCCATGTCAGAAAGATGAGGCTTTCTGTTTCCATAAGGATTAACAGTCTCAGAAACACTTTGCAGGGTCACTGTGAGTCAGAACTTACTCCAAAGCACACCACCACTATTGTTGTTCTTAAGTGCCATTGGGTCAGCTCTGAGTCATAGCAAACGTATGTATAACTGAAAGAAACACTGCTTGGTC
>NW_006413830.1:6539-7689 GCF_000296735.1 Chrysochloris asiatica | reverse complement strand
TAAAGATTTACAGCTTCAGAAACCCTGTACAGGGTCGCTATGAGTCAGAACCGACTCCACGGCAAACAATAACAACAACAACAATGGATATAGTAGCTCAAAAATGGGAACAAATCTTGACAGCAAGAATAACTCTCACCCCTTTGATACACAGGGTTGACAGGAATGGGCAACTTAGACATTGGCTACCCAAAATGGGGAGAGGGGACTATAAAGGCAAGAAGTGACTGGCTTACAAGCTTTCAAGAGGGAGCCTAGTTCCAGACAAGGCAGGGGTAAGTAGACCTCAATTGAATGATTTCCAATCTGTTGGGATCAGGCTGGCAAAAGGAAATGGGTATAAGACTCTTGTGGTACAATAGTGAATAATTATCATCAGGAATGATTGTGAGGGTTGGATATGTAGAGGTAAATGTTTTATGACAAAAGGAGGGGAGTGATTGATTTTGCAGCCCAGAAGCAGAAATCCCTGGGATCATCAAGTGAGAAGAGTGGAGAGCGGGACCCTACTCAGAGAGGCAGTGACACTAGGGATGGAGACAATGATGTGGACAGATGGAGCAGCTGGGGACACTGGCAATACAGAAATGGCTGCAAGCATACATTGACCAAGAACTTCCAGAGGCTCAAACCAGATTCAGAACAGGATGTGGAAAGAGGGATATTATTGCTGATGTCTGATAGATCTTGGCTGAAAGCAGAGAAAACCAAAAAGATGTTTACCTGTGCTTTATTGACTTCACAAAGGGTTTCCATTATGTGGACATGACAAGCTATGGAAAACACTGTGAAGTATGAGTATTCCAGAACACTTCATTGTGCTCATGATGAATCTGTATATGGATCAAGTTGTTCAAATAGAACATGGAACACTGAATGGTGTAAAATTAAGAAAGGTGTGTGAAAGGATTATATTCTTTCATGAAACTTATTCAACCTGTATGCTGTGCAAGTTATCTGAGAATCTGGGTTGTTGTTGTTGTTATGTGCCGTCGAGTCGATTCTGACCCATAGCGACCCTGTACAGGGTTTCCGAGGCTGTAAATCTTTACGGGAGGAGAACGCCTCATCTTTCTCCCGCAGAACAGCTGGTAGTTTCGAACTGCTGACCTAGCGGTTCACAATTTGATTCGTAACCACTACACTACCA
>NW_006413830.1:5536-6058 GCF_000296735.1 Chrysochloris asiatica | reverse complement strand
AAGCTGCAGGAATTGAAGAAAAAAATTAAGCCTCTACTTTTGTTATTGAAGTATTCTCTGGGAAAATTATTGAATGATACAGACAGCATCAAAAGAAGATGGAAGAAATATACAGAGACGCTGTAACAAAAGGAAATAATTGCTATTCAACCGTTTCAAGAGGTAGCATGTGAGCGACTTCCGGTTTTGGTGGTGGCAGAACAGAGTCAGGCAGGACAGTCTCCCTGGAGGAGGGGCTGAAAACCCAGACAAGTTCCTTTCATGGAACAGCACAAGATCTCTGGATCTAGCATAAGGTTCAGAGTGTCAGTTTCCCGCAACTGCCAGTGGAAAAATCATAATGTAAAGGAAAATAGTGCAATTTAGGAATCAATCAAGACACGGGACTCCCTCTGCAGCCATCCCACCCAGGCAGAGTCCAGAAGGGAAGGGCTACAGCCAGAACTGCACAATGAATGGTCACTAAAAGCAAAAGGAGGTGTGGGGGTATTCTACACATTTTTCCCTCCTCTTCCCTGTTGT
>NW_006413830.1:4135-5337 GCF_000296735.1 Chrysochloris asiatica | reverse complement strand
GGACATATTGTCTGGAGGGAACAGTCGATGGAGAAGGATGTCATGCTTGGTAGGGTGAAGGGTCAGAGAAAAAGAGGAAGACCCCTAATGAGATGGATTGGCCAGGTGGCATCATTGATGGCGTCAAGTGTGGCAGTGATAGTGATCAGACATTGTTTCATTCTGCTGTGCATGGGGTCGCTATGAGTCGGTTCTGACTGGATGGCCCCTGACAACAACAACAACATGGTGACTTGTGTGCTGCTATAATTCTGGAAAGTATACTACTAGTATTTTGAATACCAGCAAGATCATCCATGGTGGATAGGTTTCAGCTGAGTTTCCTACCTAAGAAAATCTCTAAAAAAGGAGAGGTGGAATACTTACGAATTATTGACCAGTGAAAACCATACAAAAAACAGTGAAACTCTGTCAGCCCCAAAACACTGAATATTGAAACATAATGAAGAGCACCAGAACACTGTCAGATACAATGCCAGAAGACGAGCCTCTCAGGTTGGAAGGCATTCAAAATATGACTGGGGAATAGCTGTCTGCTAAAAGTAGAATTGACCTTTATGGCACAAATGGAGTGTAACTGGCAGGTCGTTCATTTGCTGATGGAACAAAATGAAGAGAAACAGCTGTAAGCATCCATTAATGATTGGAACATGGAATGTACAAAGTATGAATCTAGGAACATTAGAAGTTGTCAAAATTGAAATGGAATTCACAAATGATATCTTAAGTCATTCTTGTTGTACCATCGAGTTGGTTATGACCAATTGTTGTTGTAGTTGTTAGGTGCTATCGAGTTGGTACTGATCATAGTGACCTTATGCACAGCAGAACAAAACACTGCCCAATCCACTGGGCCAACCTCACTATTGTTGCCATGATTGACTCCATCGATGCTGCCACTTGGCCAATCCATCTTATTGGGGTCTTCCTCTTTTCCGCTGACCCTTCACATTACCAAACATGATATCCTTCTCCAGCTACTGCTCCATCCTGACAATATGTCCAAAGCATGAGAGACGAAGTTTGGTCATCTTGGCCTCTAAGGAACACTCTGGCTGCACTTCTTCCAAAACAGATCTATTGGTTCTTTTGGCAGTCTATGGCACTTTCAATATTCTCCTCCAACACCATTACTCAAAAGCAGCAATTATTCTATGGTCTTCCTTATTCACTGTCCAGCTTACACATGCATATGAGGTTAC
>NW_006413830.1:1128-1725 GCF_000296735.1 Chrysochloris asiatica | reverse complement strand
CCCCAGCTTAAGAAATGCTGAGTGTGTTGTTCCTTTTTGATTTTCTGATTCCAGATCTTTGCACACTTTATTATAATATTTGGCTTTATCTTCTCTAGCTGATCTTTCAGCTCTTGGACCTCCTCATTTTTTCCATTTGCTTTAGCATCTCTATACTGGTAAACAAGTTTCAGTGTGTCTTCTGACATCCATTTTGACCTTTTCCTTATTTCTTGTCTTATCAATGACTTTTTGCTTTCTTCTCAAAGCTACGTCACTGGTATTTTAAATACCAGCAGAGTCAACCATGACAGAAAGGATTCAGATGAGCTTCCAGACAAAGACTAACATGGAAGAAGGAGAGATGGACTACTTCCAAATAATGAATCACTGAAAACTTTATGAAAAATAGTGGTACACTGTTAGATAGTAACATAATATTGATTATTTAAACATGATGAACAGCTGTAGAATATTGTCAGCTACAGCACCAGAAGATGAGCCCCTTTCATTGTAAGGCATTAAAAATACAACTGGGAAAGGGCTGCTTCCTCAAAGTAGAATTAACTGTGATGAAGTAATTGGAATAAAGCCTTTGGGACCTTCATTTGCAGTTGG
>NW_006413830.1:0-1028 GCF_000296735.1 Chrysochloris asiatica | reverse complement strand
TACCAAACATTCAAGGAAGAGCTGTCACCAATTCTACTCAAATTATTCCAGAATATAAAAGGACAGAAAACTTCCTAATATTTTTATGAAGCAAGCATAACCCTCATATCAAAACCAGTGAAGGACATCACTAAGAAAGAAAATTATGGATCAATATCCTTCATGAACATTGATGCAAAATTCTCAACAAAATCCTAGCCAATAGCATCCAGCACCACCTCAAAAAAATAATACATCATGACCAGGTGGGGTTCATAAGAGGGATGCAAGGATAATTCAACATTAGAAAAATAATCAATGCAATCCACCATATACATAAGAAAAAGGAAAAGAACAACATGATCATATTGATTGATGCAGCAAAGGCATTTGAAAAAATCCAGCATCCATTCCTGATAAAAATACTCAACAAAGTAGGAATTGTAGGGAAATTCCTCAACATAATCAAGAGCATGTTACAAAACCAACAGCCTACATCATTCTTAGTGGACAAAAACGAAAGCATTCTCCTTGTGAATGGGAACAAGACAAGGATGCCCTTTGTTACCACTCCTATTCAATATTATTTTGGAAGTCTTAACTAGAGTAATATGGCAAGATAGGGAAATTAAAGGCATCCAAATTGGCAAAGAGGAAACAAAAATCTCTCTATTTGCAGATGATCTGATCCTATACATAGAAAACCCCAAAGACTCAGTAAAGAAGCTACTAGACTTCACTGGAAGATTCAGCAAAGTGGTAGGGTATAAAATTAACATACAAAAATCATTTGGATTCCTGTATAGTAAGAATGACAGAGCTGAAAAAGCCATTAGGAAATCAATACTGTTTACAATAGCTGCCCAAAGGATGAAATATTTAGGACTAAACGTAACCAGAGAAACAAAGAAAATTACAAAACACTACTACAAGAAACCAAAAGTGACCTACAGAAGTAGAAGAACATACCATGTTCCTGGATAGGAAGACTCAACATCATGAAAATGTCAGTACTGCCCAAAGCAATTTACACATACAATGCAATCCCA
>NW_006413829.1:6980-7870 GCF_000296735.1 Chrysochloris asiatica | reverse complement strand
CAATGAATGAAGTAGAAAAGATGCATAAACATCAATATTCTAGGCATACTGGTGTTGTTGAGTGCTATACACGGTGGCCCTGTATAAGGTTTCTGAGGAGCAGATGGTGAGCTTGAACCACCAACCTTGCAGTTCAAACTGACTTTGCAGTCCAGCACATTAACCCACAGTGCCATACCTCATCGAGGGCCATACCACCCTGAAAGCACCAGTTCTTGACTGAGATTAGAAGCTAAGAAATGTTGGTCCTGGTTAGTAGTTGGATGACTGACAGGGAGTACCAGATGCTGTCGGCATTCTAGGCATAAGTGAACTGAAATGGACTGTATTGGCCATTTTGAATCTTACATCCACATGGTTTACTGTGTCAGGAATGACAAATTGAAGAGGAATGGCATCACATTCATCATCAAAAAGAATATATTAAGATCTATACTGAAGTACAAGTTTGACTGTGACAGAAAAATAATGCAACTATTAAATGCAAGTAAGCACCAAACACTAAAGCCAATGATGATGAAATTGAAGAATTCTTGCAACTTCTTCAATCTGAAATTAATCAAACATGCAATCAAGACATATTGATCATTACTGATGATTGGAAAGCATATATTGGGGGGAAAATGGGAGAATCAGTCATTGGAAAATAAGATCTTTGTAATAGAAATTATGTTGGAGATTGCACGATGGAATTTTGCAAGACCAATGACTTCTTCATTGCAAATATATATTTAAAACAATATAAAAGAGGAATATAGGGGTGGGGCTTGATGGCAGATAGGGTAGTGATGTGGTAAGTTCTCCCTCAGCAATACCACAGAATACTAGGCAAAGTGGGTTCAGCACAGAGCTCCAAAACTCTGAACCACATAGGTAGGAATATTTTTAAA
>NW_006413829.1:3072-3615 GCF_000296735.1 Chrysochloris asiatica | reverse complement strand
TAAGCATAGATTAAAGACTTAAATGTGATTCCCAGAATTATGAAGGCCATCAATGAAAAACTGGAACAAATGTGAGGGCTCTAATTCAGGGAATACAAAGACTACCAAACATTTTGAAAACTAGTCAAACAAAAGTGGACAAAATAGATTATTGGAACATTTTAAACATTAAAAACATATGTGTATCAAAATACTTCACCAGAAGAGTAAAAAAGGAACCCACAGAATGGGAAAAAATATTTTGCAATGACATATCAGACAAGGGACTCGTTTCCAGAATATACAGGAAACTGCAACACCTGTCTACAAGAAAAAGAAAAATAACCCACTTAAAAAACGGGCACAGGTCATAAACAGACACCTCACAAAGAAGGAGATCTGGGAAACCAACAAACATACGAAGAAATGTTTACTATCACTACCCATTTTTGTTGTTGTTGTTAGTTGCCATCGGATCTGTACTGACCCATAGCAACCCTATGCACAGAAAAACAAAACACTACCTAATCATGGGCCAAGGATCACTACTGTTGCCACGCTTGA
>NW_006413829.1:0-735 GCF_000296735.1 Chrysochloris asiatica | reverse complement strand
GAGAAAGGAATAGCCAAAAATATCACCATAGAAAGCTTGTAAGTCTGTCTTCTGCCTATAATTGATTGAAATACTTAAAATGAAGCTACAATGTGTTCAGTAAAGGAGGCTTCCTTCAGAGCCTCTGTATTATGTAAAACCAAAAGTGGATCCTGAACCCCATTCAGAATCTTCTGAGGTGTGAAATTACCATTGGAAAAGACAATCAGACCATCCTGGAACAGCAAGTAGAACAGAAGATACTTCTTGAAAGGAAGACTGACAGGAAAAATACAAACAATAATGGCAGTCTGACTGACTACTACAAGAACAAGCAAGTTGCTCTCCCAGGAGACATCAAGACAAGTGGTCAGATCCCCTCCAGGGAAACCCCTTCTAAGACTCAGACTCAATGGGAATACATGAATAGACACATGCTCTGACTGTTGACCACATTGGTCACTGATAAGGGGAATGAGGGAAAAAACAGCAATGAAGCTACGAGCTATGTCCAACCATGTTCAACACACTCCTGTGAACCCAGGTGGAGATGTGGCTGGCCAGCAGTATTGCAAGACCTGGGTACTCCTGTGCCCAGTCAATGACATAGCCATAAAGGACTTGAGTGGAGAACGAAGCATCCAGCTGATAAGTGAGGGCATATGCACTAGAACACCCATACTTGCAGATAATACCCACTTGACCTGGCTTTAATGACTGGATTATCAGAGCTCAATTAGAAGAAAGAAGAGGAGA
>NW_006413828.1:5320-6375 GCF_000296735.1 Chrysochloris asiatica | reverse complement strand
TCACCTCTACATTTAGGAGGCAGCTCTTCCCCAATCATATTTTGAGTAGCTTGCAACCGGAGTAGATCATCTTTCAGCATTATATAATATTTAATGCTATTCATAATGTTTAAATATTCAATAGTCTGCTTCTATCTGATAATATTCTGCTGTCATTAATAAGATTTTTAATTACTAAATATTTAGAAGCAGTCCACCTTTCTTTTCCTTAGTCTGTATTAGTCTGGAAGTTCAGTTGAACCTGTCAACAATGGGTGACCCTGCTGACATTTAAAATACTGGAGTCATAGCTTCCTACATCACTGCAAAACGTAAACCACCACAATATCAAAAAACAGAGAGGAGTGGTAGTGAGCAAATTTACTGTGGATTTTTTAGCAAAAATACTATGGATTTGTACTTGATAACATTTCAATACTTGAAATGGAATTTAATCTGAGAGATACTAAAAAAGAGCATTATAAACTAGATTGAATTATAATTTGGTATATGGAGAGATATATAACTTAAAATACATAATATTAAGGAAAATTAGTATTATTTAATATGCATAAACAATATATATCAGTGAAAATTGAGGTGTAATAGACAGAATTTTCTACACTGAAAACTCCAATATCTTATTACCTTCTAGTAACTTCCAACTCACAGCAGACCTATGTTATTGTTGTTGTTTTTGTTATGTACCAACAAATCAATACCAACTCAAAGCAACTCTATGCACAATAGAATGAAATACTGACTGGTCCTGCATCAGCCTCACAGTCCTTGCTATGTCTGAGCCCATCAATGCTGACATTGTGACAATCCATTTCGTTGAGGGTCTTCCTGTTTTCCTCCTACCTTCCATTTTAACAAACATGATATCCTTCTCCAGGGACTGATCTCTCTTGATAATATGTCCAAAATATGAAGACAAACTCTAGCCATCTTGGCTTCCAGGGAGCATTCTGACTATACTTCTTCCAACATACATTGGTTTGTTCTTTGGCAGTCCATGGTACTTGTGCTATTCTCCTCCAATACTGTATCTAAAATGCATAAGTTCTTCTAAG
>NW_006413828.1:2503-3570 GCF_000296735.1 Chrysochloris asiatica | reverse complement strand
AAATTCCCTCTTGAAAACTTGTAAGCCAGTCACTTCATGCCTTTATAGGCCTATCCACCCCTTTTTGATAGCCAATGTCTAATTCATCCTTCCTTATCAATCCTGTGTATCGAGAGGAAAGGTCTGATCCTTGATGTGAAGACTCATTCCCTTGAAGTGGGTATTTTGAGCTACTACATTCATAAATATAGATCAAGTACATTAAATTGTAGTAATTTACACCTGATTTGTTTATCACATTTCTTTATCTTTCTCAAGTTGAGTTCTGTTCATCAAGCCATCAAAGCTAGGTAAAATGAGTATTATCTGCAAGTTGGGCATTCTTGTGCATCTCCCCCGCTTCATATCAGCTGGATACTTCACTCTCATTTCTAACCCTCCATTGCTAGGTAAATGTCCATTGACTCAAGATATCCCGATTTTCCTCAAACTTCAGACCAGCAAGCCCTTCCTGTTCTGTCACTCATATCAAGGTGTGCAGGAGTCTATGGAACATGGTTGAACTCAGCCCATATCTTCATTACTGATGTTCCCCACTTTCACTCACATATTGACCAACAGAGTTGCCAGAGAGCTTACATGCCTGCATGTGTGTTCACTTTGTGTTTCAGTCTTGAGAGGGTTCATCCTAAAGGAACTTGATTGTTTATCTTGATGATTCATTTGCTAACAACTTACTCATTCTTGTAATAGCCAAACCAACTGCCATTTTTATTTTGTCCTGCTAGTCTTTCTTTCATGACATATATTCTGTTCCACTAGTCTTTTCTAACTGATTTGCATGTCCTTTTAAATGGGAATGTCCCACCTTAGAATGCTCTAGATAGGGCCCAGGATTCTACCTAAGGTTCTATACACTACAAAGGCTCCACAAGAAACCTATTCACTAAGCAAGTTGTAGAACCCCTTTTAGGTTTTTCAATCAGTTATAAGCTGGTGACGGGCTTACAAGCTATCTGTAATCATGTTTCCTAGCATTCCTTTCTACCCCACTTAAGTGTCTATTTAACAATAGTAGCCATAGAAAACCAATATCCTTAACACTGTCAAGCATCTGAAAGTCATTT
>NW_006413828.1:0-887 GCF_000296735.1 Chrysochloris asiatica | reverse complement strand
ATGGCACATAACAACAACAACAAATGGCTAATGATTGTGAACATTTCTTCACATGTTTTTTGGCTGCATGAATGTCTTCCTTGGTGAAATGTCTCTTCATGTTCTGTACCCATTTTTTAATTGGATTATTTGTCTTTTTCCTGTAGAGGTGTAGTTTCCTACAGATTTTAGGGATTAGTACCTTGTCTGATATGTTATTTCAAAGGATTTTTTCTAATTATGTGAGTTAAATTTTACTGTTTTGATGAAATCTTTGGATGCACATATATTTCTAATTTTTATTATGTAACAATCATTTTTTTTTTGTCTTCTTTTGTTTGTCCAATTCTCTCAATGTTTGATAGTCAATATGTGTCCTGTATTGTTGTTGTTATTGTTGTTAAGTGCCAACCAGTCGATTCTGACCAATAATGACCCTGTATAGGGTTTCTGAGGAGCAATTGGTTTGAACCACCAAACTTGCAGTTCAAACAGCTTTACCGTCTGATGCATTAACCACAGTGCCACACCAGGAGTCCATGTCCTTTATTAGAGCCCTTAAATTTATCCCTATTTTTTCATTGATGAAATTTATAAATCTGAGATTTGTATTAAGGTGTTTAATCCATGTTAAGTTGGGTTTTGTATATGGTGTGAAATAAAGTTCTGTTTCGATCTTTTGCATATTGATTTCCTGTTTTTCCAACACCATTTATTGAAGAGACAATTGTCCTCCCCATTCAAAGTACTTTGGCCCTTTGCCAAAGATCAGTTGGCTGTATGCGAATGGGTGAATTTCTGGATTCCCAGTTCTGATGCATTGATCTATGTGTCTTTAATTATACCAGTACCAAGCTGTTTTGATCATTGTAACTGTGTAGCAAAATTTGAAATCAGGTAGTGAGAGG
>NW_006413827.1:4525-6472 GCF_000296735.1 Chrysochloris asiatica | reverse complement strand
TAAACTTTCACTCAATTCACAATAAAAACATTTAAAAAAAAATTTTTTTTTAAAGACAAAAATCGATACAGATCACCAGTGCCATTTTTATCACCATGGCCATATTTTGAAACTGTTAATCATTCTTGGAGTCCTGGTGTGGTGCTGCAGGCTAAGGCACTGGATTGCAACATCAGTTTGAACTGCAAGGTCAGTGGTTCAATTTCACCAGCTGCCCCTTGGAAACCATGTATAGGGTCACTATGAGTTGGAACCTACTCGACAGCACTTAACAACAATCATTCATTGGGAGTGTTGTAATATTGTAGCTCTATAAAATAAGCTCTGGACTGCTGATGACATGGTCTGTGGTTCGAGCCCATCAACCACTTCAAGGGAGAAAGATGAGGCTTTCTACTCCCATAAAGATTTATAGCCTCAGAAATCTTATACAAGATCAGTATGAGTCAGAACTGGCTCGACAACACTGTAAATAAAATCATTCTTGTTTTTAACTTTAATATTCTAATCACCAGTAATTATCAGTGCATCTTGGTTGCATTTTATCAATTTCAGACAGAAGAAGTTGGTAAAATATTTCAATTTCCTCATGTTTGGTATTAGTGGTTGGTGCATACATTTGAATTAATAGTCATATTGGCTGGTCTTCCTTATAGGTATATGGATATCATCCTATCGTTGACCTTATTGTACTTCAAGATTCTGAAATGTTCTTCTTGATGATGACTGTGATGCCATTCCTCTTCAATTTGTCATTCCCAGCACAGTAAACCATATGCTTGTTTAATTCAAAATAACCATCAGCTCACTGATACCTATGATAACAATCTTTATGCATTCCATTTCATTTTTTATGACTTCCAGTTTTCCAAAATTCATGTTTCGTACAGACCATATTCTGATGTTTTGTGGATATTTGCAGCTGTTTCTTCTCACTTGGAGTTGCACCACATCAACAAATGAGGGCCCCAAAATCTTTGCTCCATCCACATCTTTAATATCAACTTTGAGATCCTGTTGTGGTGCTGTAGGATAAGCAAGGATAGCAGTTCAAACCCACCAGCTGTTACTTGGAAATTCTATACAGAATCACTATTAGTTGGAACCAACTTGACAGTACTTAACAATAGCAAGTTTAGGAGGCAACTCTTTCCCAGTCTTGTTCTGAGTGCCTCCCAACATGGGGAGTTCATCTTCTGGCACTATACCAATGCTTTGTTGCTGTTTGTAAAGTTGTGGCATTGTGGGTTAATGCGCTGGACTACAAAGTTGGTTTGGTCCACAAGGCCGATGGTTCAAGTTCACCAGCCGCTTCTCAGAAACCCTATGCAGGGTCGCTATGGGTCGGAACCAACTCGAGAGCACTTAATAACAACAACAACAATTTTTCAGAAGGGCATTACCTCTTCCTCCTTCCCAGTCTGTCTTATTCTGGAAGCGTTACTGAAACCTGTCCGTCATGGATGACCCTGCTGGTATTTTAAAAACCAATGGCATAGCTTCCAGCATCACAGCAACATGTAAGTCACCACATCACAATAAACTGATAGAGGAATAGTGAATCATTCCAATAGATGCAGGAAAAGCATTTTATGAAATTAAGAAGCCTCTATTCATGATATAAATTATTAGCATATTTTAAAAAAAAAGAAGGGGACAGTTTAGTGCACAAAAATATGTTTGTAAAACAGCACACATGATGCTTAATGGTGAAATATTGAAATCTGTGCTTCTGAAAAGAAGGACACTTTCAACAAATACTTTCCTAAGCATTGCAATAAAGCAAAGTAAAGCGACAAATGAAAATAGAATTGAAAAAAAATAAACTGATGTTTTCTATGTTGCATGATAATGTATAGAGAAAATCTAAGAGAATATATACATAAATTATCAATATTTATAAATGAACTCAGAAATATTGCTTTTTTAAAAATCTGCTGTTTTCCA
>NW_006413827.1:2949-4122 GCF_000296735.1 Chrysochloris asiatica | reverse complement strand
CCCCATCATTTCAATGCACCTGCTCATTCTTTGAGGATAGCAAGGGCTATCTTATGAGAATTTGGTAAAGAAACCATATCCTATACACCCTACAGCCCTGATCTTGCCCCTTCAGACTTCATTTTGCTCCTTAAACTCAAAAAACATTTCAAAATAACACAATAGAGTCCCTCCAAGATGTCAAAGCTGCCCTTTTGACATGGTGTAAATGGGGAAGGCTTAGAGAGATGGAAGGAACACCTTCAGAAGTGTATAGACATAAATGGAGGATGTTAGATGCCGTAAAGTTGATTCCTACTCATAGAGCCTTATGTACAACAGAGTAAAACACTGCCAAGTCCTGCACCATCCTCACAATCATTGTTGAACTTGAATCCATTGCTGCTGACACTGTGTGAATCCATCTCATTGGTGGTCTTCCTGTTTGTCGCTGACCCTCCACTTTACCTAGCATGATGTCTTTTTATAGGGACTGGTCCCTCCTAGTAATATGTCTGAGTATGAGAGAGGAAGGAGTCTTTCCATCCTGACCACTAAGGAGACATTCTGGCTTCTTCCAACACAGTTTGTTCTTCTAGAAGTCCATGGTACTTTAAATGTTCTCCTCCAGCACCATAACTCAAAGGCATCCATTCTTCCATGGTCTTCCCATTCACTATCCTGGTTTCACATGCATTTGAGACTACTACAAATACCATGGCTTGGGTCAGGTGCACCTTAGTCCTCAAACTGACATCTTTGTTCTTGAACACTTAAAATCCATTCAGTAGATTTCCTAATGCAATATATTGTTTGATTTCTTAACTGCTGATTCCATGTTGATGTGATTCCGTGTTGTTGATGTGATTTCTTAACATGCTGATTCCGTGTTGATGGTGGAGCTGAGCAAAATTAAGTCTTTGACAACTTCAAACTTCTCCATTTATTTTGATGTTATTTACTGATCCAGTGGTAGGTATTTTGTTTTCTTCACATTGAGGTGCAACTCATACTAAAGGCTGTGGCCTTCATCTTCATCAGTATTTTAAGTACTCTTTGCTTTCAGTAAGCAAGGCTGTATCATTTACATACCACAGGCTGTTAATGAGTCTTTCTCCAATTCTGATAGCATGTGCTTCTTCATATAATCCAGTTGCTCAAATTATTTGCTCAGCATAAAGATTGAAGAACTAT
>NW_006413827.1:0-960 GCF_000296735.1 Chrysochloris asiatica | reverse complement strand
ATTTCCCACCTCAGAAGGTTCTGGATGCAGTTCAGAATTCCACCTATGGTCTTATATAATGCAGAGGCTCTGCAGGAAGCCTTCTTCACTGGGCACATTGTAGCCCCATTTTAGGTATTCCAATCAGTTATAGGCAGAAGCTAAAGGATAAGATTGAAAAATGTGTTTACATTAAAATTAACAATTCTTGTACTTCAAAGTATCAATAAAAGATTTTTTTAAAAAAGAAGCCATGATATATTTCTAATAATCTTATTGGCAAAATCTTGATTCCAGAACTCCAGCAGATCAATTTTTAAAAAGACACAAATAGTCCAATTTAAAATAGCCAAAGATTTGAACAAACACATAGGAAGAGAATACTAAAATTGCAGTAAACATGTAAAATATTATGCAACCATACTAGTAACAAGAGAAATAAATGTAAAAGCACAGTTTGATACCACTTCACACTCCATGAAATGACCTATACTAATACGTCAACATCAAATATTCCTGTTAAACAATAGGAATTCTCATACAAATTGGTACTAGGTTGGTCCTGTCTTCTAAAGTTGAATCTATGCAGATTTATTCTATGATTTCCCCAAGAAAAATTTCTATTTGTGAGCACTAAAAGTCATATAAAACAATTCTCATAACATTATTTATAATGATTAAAAGTTGAAAATAACTCAAGTCTCATAAAGAGTGGATGGATAAATAAATTGCAGTTTCTATGAGAAGATACTATTTAGCTGTTGTGGGTTGAATTACATGTTCCAAATTAAATTCAAGTTTTAACCTCATGTGAATGTGACATTTTTTAGAAAAAGAATATTTACAGCTGTAATGATAATATGAGATCACTCTGGATGGGGGGGGGTTTCTATCCTCCTGTATGACTCATGTCCTTATTGTTGTTGTTGATAAGGGCTGTCAAGTCAATTCTGACCCATAGAGACCCTGTATAGGGTTTCC
>NW_006413826.1:4150-6401 GCF_000296735.1 Chrysochloris asiatica | reverse complement strand
TAAGAAGCAAGATCCTAGTGCTAGATTATAATTTTTATTTGCCTTCCTCAAACTGTACTATTTAGCCTGAAATAATGAAATGTATGTAATTTAATATGGAAAAAAATCTACATATGTCTTTGAAAAAAAAAAAGAAAAGAATATATTGTCCATAAAATGAATTGAGAACTATATATCAGGATATAGAGTCATTTTGGGTTGGAACCAACTCAGTGGCACTTACTAAAGTAGGAAAAGAACTGGAACACAAGGTTGGTTTAAACCACAAGGTTGGTAGTTAAAACTCGGAAACCCTATTTATACAGGATAGCTATGAGTCAGCATTGACTCGACAGCAATTAACAATAAGAACAACATCAAGACAAGAAGTCTAGAATGAAGAAAGTATAAATATGAAGATGATACAGGACAAGAACTCTATCTTGGGAGGGACTGTGAAAGTTAAGATTGGATAACTCCTATTATTACTTTATTAATCAAATGTGTCCCATAGAGAGGATGAAAGCAAATCATCCAAGAACAGGTGCTCATCAAAATTGCAAAACAATTTTGCATGACCAACAGATTGTTCATTGAAAATACCTATTTTTCAACAAATTAAATGTTGACTATACACATGGATCTAAGCCAATGGAATATACAAGAATCAAATCGACTACATCTATGGAAAGATAATATTAGAAGCTCAATATCATCAATCAAAAAAAGGACATGAGCTGACTGCAGAACAGACCATCAATTGCTCATATGCAAGTTCAGGTGGAAATTGAAGAAAATTAAAACAAATTCTTGATAACCAAAATATGACCTTGAGTATATCCAACCTGAATTTAGTTGGAGACCATATCAATAACAGATTAGATGCATTGAACACTAACTAATGAATGAACAAGACCAGAAAAGATGTGGGATGACGTTGGAGTATGTACACAGTTATCTGTTTGCTATTATTTTTTATGGCAGTTTTAGTGGGTGTTGGCTGCTTTCATTGATTAAGAAAAATAGAGCAAATGAACAACAGCAAAAAAGAAAATAATACAGAAAAAGTGAAAAGAGAAGAAACAAGCAGGGGGACGTAGACAAAAAAGAACAAGAAAAAGAAAAGGAATTTAATAACCAAAAAGCAAGCAAGCAAAGGAAAATAAAAACAAGAGACAAAATAATTAAAAAAAAAAACAACACATGAAAAGCAAAACAAAATAGAGGGGGTAAAGAGAAAAAGAACAAAAAGAATAGTAAAGAGAAAAAACTAAGAAATAAAAATAAAGAAAGAAGGGAGAGGAAAAGGAAAACAGAAAGAATGGATGAAAAGCAAAGGAATGGAAAGAAAATAAAGGAGAAAACTGGTATCAGAGCAGGACTCAGAGAAGAGACACCTGTGGGTGGCAGTGCATCTGGTATGTGTTGGTAACCTCTGTCACTCAAGGAGCTCAGGGGATAGGGTGGGGAAATGCCCTGTCCTAGAAGAAATTACTGCTAGCTTAGATGGTGCCTGGTCCAGAAGTTGGTTGAAGTCAGGGTGTTTGTTCCCTGAAGAAATTCTTTTAGACCCAGAGGGCAGCTGGAAGCAGGCGACTAGTTATGGAAGGAGTTCTTGCCAACCTGGGGATGACTAGAAATTGTGTGTTCTGCTTGTCCTATGAGGTGGAATTCATGCACCTCCAGAGTTGGGGGTGGTGCAGCCAGCTCCCAATATACAAGGGTACTGCACAAAAGCAGAGGCTGTGCAGAGGTTGTGGGTTGTCACCAGTTGCTGGGTGGATGATGGTGGGGTCTGATCACATTTCATTTCACCAGAAGGATATAGAAAACAAGGGGAGGAGTCTATCTTTCTTGTCACCAGCCACTGGTGTGGACACTTATGCTGTTAGGCTGCCTTCCAATGAAACCATACTTACAAAGGTTAAAATGATTATGCTGTGCCATGCCAGTTGACATTTCAGTTGGCTGTCTCCTCTCTCACCACTTTTATTTAGCTGCCTCTCCTAGTCGGTATTCAATCCACTTCTCTATCTTTTATTCAGAAACATAGGGCTTCAGGGTTATTGTTCGTATCTGTTTTATTTGGTCTCTCATGTTTTTGTGGTAGAGTCTGGGTAGTGTGTCTGGTTATTATGCCACTTTGCCAAAAGCCTAGCCTTTGAAAATTTTCTGTTCAGCTTTTTATTTCATCACTTCTTCCCGTTTCCGTTAGCTTCTCTATATTCAAGAGCAATTTTCTGAGTCTCCTCTCATCTATTTTGTCATTTCT
>NW_006413826.1:1473-3376 GCF_000296735.1 Chrysochloris asiatica | reverse complement strand
ATAGAATTGTCTGATTTAAAATAGCCAATTCAGATCATGAATATCTAGGATACTGATCTTTTTGTGTATGCATTCCATGGCATATGTGATGACCATCAGTTTTCCTTGATTTATAGTTTATGCATTTCATGTTCCACTTATTAATGATTATTTGCAGCTGTTTCTTTTCATTTTGAGTTGTGCCCCATCAACAAATGAAGGTCCCAAAGACTTTAGTGAACCCACATCTTTTAAGTTGGAGGATGCAGCTCTTCCCTAGTGTCTTCCAACCTGAGGGGCTCATTTTCTGGCAGTATATCAGATGTTTTTCTGGCAGAATATCACATAATGTTCCAGTACTATTCATAATATGCAACCATCCATTTGTTGAAAAATCACAGTTGATAATTGGTCAGTTGATAACTGGTCAATTCATGGAGTTTTGTTAGCACAGCCTGATCTTTATCCTTTAGTACCATCCGTTCTTAATGATATGCTAGGTCTTGAAATAATTGAACATGTATCAATTCAGGTCCATAGTGACAGTATTAAGTTAGTTAAAAGCTTATAGTTGGAATAGGTTAACGTTTAAAAGTTCTTATGGAGCATTGCCATCACCCACAGACCATTTAGATTGAAATAGACTTTCTTAACTCCTTTTGCTGATGAGTTGATCATTTCTAGCACACTTTTTTACTGAGGGTATAGCCCTTTGTAGAATTTGATTCTAACACCTTGCCTAGTTCTAGCTGAAAACCTTATCTCTTATTTTTGATGAAAGTGATGACCCTATCCCTTTATTGACAATATTTACACTACTCTTCCTAATCCAGGACATCTGCCACATTAGCTCACATACACTTTAATAATTATGACTTTTGTCTAGTTTTGGTAACTAGGAAATTACTTTATATGTATATGTGAAAGAGAGCTCAATTTTACATTTAAAGCAAATTGTTGCTTTTTACCCAGGAATTGTGGATGAAGTGTTTACAGAAAATACATTGTGGGACCCAAGCCTCAGGTTCATTTTTAGGAGCTAGATTGTATCTTCGGAACTCTGGCTATCTTCATTAAAGATATCATCTGCTGAACATTAGACTAGAAGTCACATTCTCTGGGATGTCATCACAACTTCTCATTAGCTTGTTGTTGTCATTAAGTGCTACTGAGTCAGTTCTTCCCCACAGCGACCCTGTATAGGTTTCCCAAGGAGCACCTGGTGAGCTTGAACCTACAAATGTGTGGTTCAAACTGACTTTGCAGTCCAGCACATTAACGCACAGCGCCACACCAGGACTTCTCCCATTAGCTAGCTGCAACCAATTAATGTTCCTGACTTCAGTGCTCTCATCTATAAATAAGTGGCTTTCAACCAGTTGTCAGAAGCCTTTCAGTATTTGCTGAGGCCTCAGTAGAAGGAGACCAATGCTGGATTTTGCATCCTTAGACCATTTCAACCTAACCAACTTGTCTGTGTTTTTTTTGTTTGTTTGTTTGTTTGTGTGTTTTGGTTTGTTTTTTTTCCCTTTGCGGTCTGAAAAGTTTCTCCTGTGAAAAAATACTAAAAACCTAGACTTCTAGATGAAATCTCAGTTTCCTTCTACTGCCATATTGTGTTGTTATTTTTCTTAGGTTCCATCGAGTCAGTACCGACTCATAGAGACCCTCTGCGTAGCAGAATGAAGCACTGCATTGTTCTGCACCAACATTACAATTGTTGCTACATTTGAGCCCAATGCTGCTGCCACTATGCAAGCCCCTCGAATTGGGAGTTTTCCTCTTTTTCTCTGACCCTTCACTTTACCAAACATGATATACTTCAGGGATTGGTCCATCCTGATAATATGTTCAATGTATGAGACACGAAGTCTGACCATCCATGCGTTCTGGATGTACTTCCTCCAACTCAGATTGGTTTGTT
>NW_006413826.1:0-412 GCF_000296735.1 Chrysochloris asiatica | reverse complement strand
CTCTCATACTTTGGACATATTGTCAGGAGGGAACAGTTGCTGGAGAAGGATATCATGCTTGGTAAGACAGAAGGTCAGAGAAAAAGAGGAAGACCCCCAATGAGATGGATTGGCCAGTGGCAGCATCTATGGACTCAAGTGCGGCAACAGTAGTGAGGTTGGCCCAGGATTGGACATTGTTTCATTCTGCTGTGAATAGGGTCGCTATGAGTGCCGACTCGATGACACCTAACAAATACAACAGGTTCCTTATGAGCACAATTAAGTGTTCCATAATACTCATTTTTCACAATGTTGTCCATAGCTTCTAATGATCCACATAAATCAAAAGTTTTTGCATAGTCAGCAAAGCACAGGTAAACATCTTTCTGGTATTCTCTGCTTCCAGCCAAGATCCATCTGACATCATGCT
>NW_006413825.1:5272-6497 GCF_000296735.1 Chrysochloris asiatica | reverse complement strand
GAGAGACCTCCAACTTTGTTTGTCTTCGTAAGCAATGTTCTTCTTCCTACTTATCAAAAGTCTCTTTTTTTTCCACATAAACTTGTGATCAGTTTTCCACCTTTTTAAAGAATGACTTTGGTATCCGGATGGGGATTGCATTCTATTTATAGATTACTTTGGGTAGTGTTGAGTCATAATGTTGTCTTCCTATCCATAAGCATAGGGTATTCTTCCATTTTTGTGACTCTCTTTTGGTGTCTTGTAATAGCATTTTGTTGTTTTCTTTGAATAAGTCTTTTGTTTCACTGGTTACATTTATTCCTAAGTATTTCACCTTTTGGATAGTTATTGCAAATGGTGTTGCTTTCCCGATTTGTTTTTTTAGAATGGTATTATTAATATAGAAGAATCCCACTGATTTTTGTATATTTATTTTATATCCTACCATTTTTATGAATCTTTTAGTGATTTTGATATGAGAGTTGTACTTGTTTCATAAAATGTATTCAGGAGTTTTCCATCCTTTACTATGTTCTGGAATAGCTTGAGTAGAATTAGAGTCATCTTTTCTCTGAATGTTTGGTAGCATTCACCAGTAAATCCATTTGGGCCTAGACTTTTTTGTTGGGAAGTTTTTTATGACCTGATAATTATCTTCTTTTGTCAAAGGTCTATTTAAGTTTTCTACTTCATTCTGTGTTAGTTTAGGAATATCATATTTTTCTAAAAATCCATCCATTTCTTTTGGATTTTCAAATTTTTTGGAGTCCAATTCTTCATAGTATTCTGCTATTATCCCTTTGATTTCCATTGATTCTGTTGTGACGTCACCCATTTAGCTTCTTATGCAGGTCATTTACATCTTCTCCTTCTTTTCTTTTGCCAGATTTGCCAATGGTTTGTCAACTTTATTAATCCTCAAAATACATAGATCAACCTCTAATAGACTTGAAGAAATAGACTACAATACTATTTTAATACACCACTTTCAATGAAGGACAAAACAACTAGAAAGAAACTCAACAAAGACACAGAAAAACTAAACAACACAATCAACCAGTTTGACCTCATAGACTTACACAGAATACACAGTTCAACAACAATGCAATATACATTTTTTTTTCCAAGTACATGGAAATTCTCCAGAATATACTATATGTTAGGCCACAAATTTTAAAACATTGAAATGCGACAAAGCATCTTTTCAGATCACCGTGGTATAAAATTGTTGTTAAGTGTCATC
>NW_006413825.1:2059-3162 GCF_000296735.1 Chrysochloris asiatica | reverse complement strand
TATTAATGGTATTATCCAATGATTTCCACATTCCATTGGGTCACATCTCTTTGGAATGGACACAAATATGGATCTCTTCCAGTCAGTTGGCATGTAACTGACATTGAATTTCTTGGCAAAGATGAGGGAGTGCCTCCAGTGCTGCCTCACTTTGTTGAAAGATTTCAATTTGTATTCCATCAATTCCCAGGGCCTTGTTCTTTGCCAATTCCTTCAGTGCATCTTGGACTTCTTTCTTCAGTACCACTGGCTCTTGATCATATACTATTACTTGAAATGATAATTGAATATTGTCCATTTTTTTTCGGGTACGGTGATTCTGTGTATTACTTCCTTCTTTTGATGCTTTTTGCATCATTCACTTTCTTGTCTTCATGGTGTCCCTCATGAATCTTAGTCTTCAAATTTGTTCATTCTTTTTTTTTAATTGTTCTTCTAGCTTATTAGTATTTACAGATTTATATTTGAGCTCATTAATTTGGGCAGAAGTGACCAAAGGAAGGAAGAAGTGGAAATAATCTCTCTGTCTTTTTTCTTATTTGTAAAATGATATCCCACATGAATTTAGATGTCATCTGAAGAACAGATTTGATGCAGCAAACACTAAAGACTGAAACCAGAAGAGCTGTGGGATGACATCAAGAACATCATACAGGAAGAAAGTAAAAGATCGTTGAGAAGAAAAGAGAAGGAAAACACCAAAATGGATGTCAGAAGAGACTCTGACAGCCTGAAATAGCTAAAGCAATACAAAATACACCTTCAAAGAAAACTCAGTGGGAAAAACCCAAAACAAAAATGGCAGCATAATTGGCTACTACAAAAACAAGCAAGTTGTTCACAGGGAAGCCATCAAGGCAAGCAATCAAGTTCCTTCAGGACAAACATCCCTCTAAGACTGAAACTCAAAGGGAATACATGAGCAGGCATGTAAGTTTGCGGGTGACCATGTTGGTCTATTGGTGAGTGAAAGAGGGGGAAAGGCAGCACTGAAGAAATGGGCTGAGTTCAACCACAATCTGTAGACTCCCGTTGACCTGAAGATGAGAGAGAGAAGAGGGAGGGCTGGTTGGTCCAAAATGTGTTGAGACCTGGGGATTCCT
>NW_006413825.1:0-1032 GCF_000296735.1 Chrysochloris asiatica | reverse complement strand
AGCAAGAGTTGTTAAAGGAAATGGAAGAAGTGAGGAGGTACAAGAGCTGAACAGAAAATTTCAAAGGTCAGCTAGAGAAGACAAAGTAAAATATTATAACAAAATATGCAAAGACCTGGAGTTAGAAAACCAAAAGGGAAGAACTTGCTCAGCATATATCAAGCTGAGGGAACTGAGAAAAAAATTCAAACCTTGACTTTCAGTATTGAAGGATTGTGTGGGTAAAATACTGAATGCTGAAGAAAGGATCAAAAGAAAATGGAAGAAATACATAGCGTCACTGTATCAAATAGAAGAGGTCAATGTTCAACCATTTCAAGAGGTAGCATATGATCTAGAGCAGATAATACTGCACGAAGAAGTCCAAGGAGCATTGAAGTCTTTGGCAAAGAACAAGGAATCAGGAATAGATGGAATACAATGGAAATCATTCAACAAACTGATGCTGCACTGGAGGTACTCACTTATCTATGCCAAGAAATTTGGTAGACAACTATCTGGCCAACTGAATGGAAGAGATCTGTATTTGTGCCCATTCCAAAGAGAGGTGACCCCATGAAATGCGGAAATCATTGGACAATATCATCAATACCCCATGCAGGTAAAGTTTTATTAAAGATAATGAAAAAAAAAAAAAAAACCATGTTCACCTGTGCTTTATTGACTATGCAAAGGCTTTCGATTGTGTGATTCATGACAAGCTATGGACAACATTGTGAAGTATGAGTATTCCAGAACACTTAATTGTACTCAAGAGGACTCTGTACCTGGACCAAGAAGCAATTGTTTGAACAGAACATGGGAACACTGAATGGTTTAAAATTAGAAAAGTGTGCGACAGGGTTGTATTCTTTCATCATAATTATTCAACCTGTATGCTGAGCAAATAATCAGAGAAGCTGGGTTCTATGGAGAAAAACGTGGCATCAGGATTGGAGGAAGACTCATTAACAACCTGTGATATGCAGATGATACAACCTTGCTTACGGAAAGTGAAGAGGACTTAAAACATTTACTGATGAAAGTCAAAGA
>NW_006413824.1:5062-6319 GCF_000296735.1 Chrysochloris asiatica | reverse complement strand
CTTTCTTTCTAATCTTTCTTCATCTGGAAGCTCAGCTGAAACCTGTTAACCATGGGTTATCCTGCTGGTATTTAAAATACCCATGGTATAGCTTCTGGAATCAAAATGTAACCCACTAGAGTATGACAAACTAACATACGAGTGGTGGGCTATGTTATATGTTGTTGTTGTTAGGTGCCATCGAGTCGGTACCGACCCATAGAGACATTATGCACACTTGAACGAAACACTGCCTGATCCTGGGCCAACCTCACTATTGTTGCCACTCTTGAGTCCATTGATGCTGCCACTTGGCCAATCCATCTCATTGGGAGTCTTTCTCTGATCTTCTACCTTACCAAACATGTTATGTTATATAGGGAATCACAAATTTATAGATGTAGCAAGGGTGTATTCCATGTCTAGTAAAAGCTTTTAAGACCTGAGGCACCTAGTACAAATGCACTGTTCCGTTTTCGATTTTTGGGAAAACTTTAACGCAAATGATGAAATAATGCGGTAGAAGTTTAGACCCCTGCAAGGCAGGAGAGTTCTAGAAGAAGTAATGAAAACTGCATTCACTGCATAAACTAAATGTGATGCATATATACAATGCAATATTACTTCCTTGGAGAGGAATGAATTCCTGCATATGGGTCAGCATGCATGATGCTTGAAAATATTATACTGTGTGAGACAAGTCAATCACAAGATGAAAAATATAGTATGATTTTACTGATCTGAAACACCTAAAATGGAATATTGCATAAAGATCAGAGTTTAATAGTGGTTACCAGAGGTGGAAAGGAAGGGAAAAAAGGAAAATATTTATTTAGTTACCATTAGATTTTAGTTTATGGGGATGGAAAATATGGTAATGGATATTGGTTATGGTTGGGTAGCATGACTAATATAATTGGTTTCATTAAACTGTGTAAGTGACAAATGCTTTACTATTTGTATGTTTTTGCAGCAATACTAAGAAAAAGAAATGTGAAAATATCTGTATTCACCTGACTCATGACTGGTCTCTTGGGGAGAGTGTGAATCATCAGGGAAAATTTCCTTTCTATCCAGACCAGTGTCCCACAGGGAGATGATGTGCTCAGAGGCCAAAGTAACAAGTCAGAAATTACCTAATGAGCAAACATAGGGAAGCTGTAAATACATACTCTGCTCTTTTCCTTCATCCTAAACAACTTGTGCTACAGCGGAACATAGTTGCTTCTTTTGGAGTCCTAAACCTCACTGAAGGGCTGATGCTTGACACCTTCCTGC
>NW_006413824.1:2389-4348 GCF_000296735.1 Chrysochloris asiatica | reverse complement strand
TGAAGTATAAAGTTTCTGAGTATTGAAACTATGCTAGCTAGTGACGTTGCACGACGTACTCAAAGCCCTGAGATCAACTGTAGAAGAAGACAACACTGGCAGGTTGGTCATGGAGCCCTGCCTTGTGTGTGAGGCCAGAGATTGTGATTTTATTTCTAGTGGGAAGTGACTGGGGAGGGGGATGTGCATAAAGAGGTTTGTGAATCATATTTACAATATGCTAAAAGCTGTTGGGGTCAATGTGAATATCTGGCTAGAGGGCTGCAAACCTGGGATTGTTCGGAAAGATGATATGGATATGAAACAGTGCTATGAAAACGGAGGTACTGGAGCAGTGTAGGACAAAGCCAGCTATTCATTGACTAGCAGATATAACTGTGCTAAATTCTTTAAGTATGTAGATCATTTTTAATAACCCTATTAGAAGGATGTATAGTGCTGTCCTTAGTATATAGGTGAAGATATTAGGATTCAGAATGTTTCCAATGTGCCAGAGTCAAGATACAACTCCTGGTTTCACTGATTCTGTAAGTTTTGTATTTAGTATTGCTCAAAAGTCTTCAATTGTTTCATATATAAAATTCCCATACTGTACTATAGTTTGTATGTTTTCTTTTCTGAACTATTTATTTCCATTTTTTTCACCATTCTCTTGGCTAATTGATTAATTATATCAATCTATAAGGTGTCCTGACACAAGACATATATCCTCCTTTTGCCTTTCTGACACATTGATTTTGCTATTTTAATAGATTTTCAGGGCACCAAGGGGATGTAACTGGGTTTGGATTGCTCCCTTAGCCAAAAGCTTGCTCTTCTTCACGTATTTACCACCCCGTCCCACATTCATTTTATCTCTCTCTCCTTGTTAAGCTGATTTTTTAAAACACTAGACAGAAAATGACCATGCTAATATGAATTTTTGAGTTGACTTATCTATGGCATGATTACAACTAAAATATCTGGGTATCATTCCAACTTTTTTATGGGATAAAATAATCTGATATTATCACCTTGAAATGTATCTATTATTGGCCAGATCCTACTATGTGCATGGTTGTTGGTTTTTTTTGTGTGTGTTTTGGGGGGAGGTTTTGGCACCCTTTGTTAGGCATAAGTAGTTTTCGGAGTAGAGGGAACTGGGCTCTTTTATTTTAAATGTTTTTACCAATAGTATAAAGGTAAGATCTCAAAACAACACATTGAAATAAGGATGGAAAGCTTATGCACCAAATGACAGAAGTGCAAGAGGTACATTGTTTCGACCCAGGGACCATGTGTGTCTTGACGTTTCAGCACCAGAAAGATCACTATCTCTGATCATTTCCTTCTTACTTATCCCTCTCACTACACTGACATCCATTATGGTTTTGAAAATCAGTACCAAACTCCTTCCTCAGGGCTTTCTCATCCTTGAGGTTTCTGTTCATATGTCACCTTGTCTATTGGTAGTATTTGAATACCAAGTAAGTAGTCTCTCCGCAGATCAGCATCCCTTGCCAACTCTCTTTTAGGCCAGATTTCTATTTTTCATAGTTGTTTTTTGTTTTTTTTTCCACCATGTGATGTGCATTTCATTGCATACATTCTTTCTATGTATTAGGTTTTAGAGATGTTTGTCTTCCAACACTGTATACACATGGAATGAACTTTACCTGAAACATAGTTAGTAGTGCATATTCTCCAAGTGAATGAATGTACATCTAATAAACACTGTATATCACAAAATTGCTTAGGGAAAAGGCTGAGTGTGGTACAGAAATACCGTATAAAGATGGCACCAGACATGCCCTACAGGAACCAGATAAGTGAATAAAAGAGAAAAAACTAATTTATTGTCTGGAAAATATAAATGATAACATTTCCACTATGTTCAGGAAATCCGTTAGTATGAAAATTGGTTTTGTACTCTCTTTACTTATAGTACCACCAACCACATGGAACCAGAAAATGAAACAC
>NW_006413824.1:0-1126 GCF_000296735.1 Chrysochloris asiatica | reverse complement strand
AAGTAATTGTTTGCCTATTTTTATTGGGTAAAAGTGATGAGGTAGCCACATTCTACTGACAAAAACTACAGTAGACTACTAAGACCATTTATATTATTATATTTTCTTGTGAAATTTTATTCTTTCATATAAAAATAAAGTAATAAAATTGTGCAAGGAAATGTAAACCCGATTTTTAACTTTGTTTATTATCATACTGCTCTATATCACTATCTTAAGTTCTTTTCCTTATTCATTGTCCAACTTTCACATGGATATGAGGTTATTGAAAATACCATGGCTTGGGTCAGGCACATCTCAGTTGTCAAACTGACATCTTTGTTTTGTTTTTCAGCACTTTAAAGAGGTCTTGTACAGCATATTTGCCAATGCAATACATCATTTGATTTCTTAGCTGCTGCTTTCATGAGTGTTGATGGTTGAGCCAAGCAAAATGAAGTTTTTGACCATTTCAATCTTTTCTCCATTTAGATGGATGTTGTTTATTGGTCCAGTGGTGAGGATTTTTGTTTTCATTACATTGAGACACAACTCATACCCAAGGTTGTGGTCTTTGATCTTCATTAATAAGTATTTTAAGTCCTCTTCATTTTCAGCAACAAAGTTGTATCATCTGCATATGATAATTTAAAGTTGTTAATGAGTCTTTCTGGAAATCTGATGCCATGTTCTTCTTCATATAATCCAACTTCTTGGATTATTTGTTCAGCATACAGATTGAATAACTATGGTGAAAGAATACAACCCTCGTGCACACTTTCCCTGACTTTAAACCATTTTGCATCCCCTTATTCGGTTAGAACAATTCCCTCTTGGTCTATGTTCAGGTTCCTCATGAGCACAAGTAAGTGTTCTGGAATGTTCATTCTCCACAATGTATTCCTTATCTTGTCATGATCCACACAATCGAAAGCTTTTGTGTAGTCAATAAAGCAGAAGTAAACATCCTTCTGGTATTCTCTGCTTTCAGCTAAGATCCATCTGACACCAGCAATGATATCTTTTGTTCCATGTCCTTGTTTGAATCTGGCTTGAAACTTTGGCAGTTTTCTGTGTATGTACTATTGCAGCCATTTATTAATTACCTTTAGCAAACTTTTACTAGAATTTTATGTTAATTATATTG